>NC_062523.1:1438687-1483798 GCF_022655615.1 Tachysurus fulvidraco | reverse complement strand
TTACAGCATTTAGAAGACTCCCTGATCCAGAGGAGGGATTTACATTTTCCTTTCATTTTTTTATACAAATGCGCAAATGACGGTTAAGGGCCTTGCTCAGGGGCCCAGCAGTAACAGCCTGGTGGTCATGGTTGAGTTGCCCCTGGGACTAAAAGCATTGCATGACTCTCAACATGCAGGAAAGAGAAGACATCCCCAGGCAGAAAGACTCTTTCAATAATCCAGGATAATCAAGGGGTATAAAACAACCTAGCATAATGCTGATGTCATGTTTTTACAGTGAAAGAATTAAACCGCTGAGTTTTCCTTTTCTCCCTTCCTTCTCTTAAAAAATACAGACTTTCTTATTCCAGATGCTCCCCCTTTCCCCACATGTCATATGTATGTAAGTCCCATTTGAATCGGGGTATAATTAACCAGTTGAAGTGTAAATGGTGTGATGCCGTGGCATCGCTTCCTATTTCCCCATTGCTCATATTTTAATATATATGCTCATATATAATGAACTGGATTTTAAGAATAGGATTTTTTTTTTAAATACATGACATATGAGTCTAAAATATACATAAAGCAGAAGCAGTGAAAGAAAATGTATCCCTTCATGTAAAAAATCAGGATGTGTTTTTTTATGCTATCTTTTAAAATATTGTACCTCCCTTCCTTCGACCTTGAAATCTACATATCGAGAGTTTATATCCTCGATGCTTATCTTCTTTACTGCCTTACATGTCTCTACAAATGCAGTTAATGCATGCAAAAATGTCTTAAGCAGAATGTTATTTCATTCTTAGGGGGTTGATTGGCAGGAAAAGACAGATGAAAAGTGGCCCCAAGCGGTGTATCTTATACAAATAACTGATGCTTGAGTAATGACAGATGGGTCTAGAGTTATTTATACATTTCTGCCCAGTCGCTGTTCCTACATGTTAAAAGTGTTTGCTTTCCTTTTTCCACTTGAAGCTTGCAGAAGGCGTCTACTTTCCATCGCAGTCATGCAAAGTTTTCTGAGTGATTCTGCATGACAATACATCAGACTGACTGTTCACTGGATCTGACTGGATATGAGATATGTGTGTACAAATGATTGCCTGAAAGAGGGGCTGAGCTCGCGGGGTATAAGTGACGTGAGGAAAGTGACGTGACATACGGCTAAGTACGGTGACCCATACTCAGAATTTGTTCTCTGCATTTAACCCATCCAAAGTGCACAAACACACACACACACACACACACACACACACACACACACACACACACACACACACACACACACAACTGGAGCAGTGGGCAGCCATTTATGCTGCAGCACCTGGGGAGCAATTGGCAGTTGGGGGGGTTCGGTGCCCTGCTCAAAGGCACCTCAGTCGTGGCATTGCCAGTCTGAGACTCGATCCAACAACCTTTAGGCCATGACTTCCCCATGAATTAGTGTTTACTCAAGCGATTGTGTGGTATAAAAAACTATACATTATACTTTACTTTCTTTCTTTCTTTCTTTCTTTCTTTCTTTCTTTCTTTCTTTCTTTCTTTATAACTATACTTTATCTTCAGTCACCAAACAGACCATAGTGTTAATGCCTCTTCCTAAATAAACAAAACTATAAAAATATTTTTTTCATTACTGCAGAGTGTTTATTAAGACAATGACCACATCAGCAGGTAATAAACAAATGCTTTGGAATTCAAGAATAAATCATTATATATTTTCATAGTTTTCATGTGAATAATGGAGTTAACAGTCTGTGTCTGTTTTAAACACAGCTTGCAGATTGTCTTTGCATACAATAAATGAAGCACGTACTACAGTGCCACGTCCTGCCTTAAGCCATAACTAAGAAAGCAACATTTACACCAACGGTGTCATTAACAGTTTTAGATGTGGTCTCCTGATACAAAAACCCCAAAACAAATAGAGTTGATGAAAGATAAAAACGAAGATTTTACTGTTGTGCAAACCCCAGTATTTACGCAGATCCATGCCACTTTACTTCAACACCACCCTTCCCACGTAAACATGGACGTGTTTACGCACTCTTTCTTTTACTGTAGCAATAAAGGGAGGACCGTTTACACCCAAGTGCACAGTGTGATGTACAGTTTGCTTGTGTTAAAATAAATCAGTCGTGACCCAGTAGGCATCAACATGAAGCTGTAAGATGTTATTGTAGACGATCCACTGATTTACACTGAACTGTTGTTTTTCTCTCATCTCTCTCACTCATCTTCTACCGTTTATCCGAACTTCTCGGGTCACGGGGAGCCTGTGCCTATCTCAGGCGTCATCGGGCATCGAGGCAGGATACACCCTGGACGGAGTGCCAACCCATCACAGGGCACACACACACTCTCATTCACTCACACACTCACACACACACTACGGACAATTTCCCAGAGATGCCAATCAACCTACCATGCATGTCTTTGGACCGGGGGAGGAAACCGGAGTACCCGGAGGAAACCTCCGAGGCACGGGGAGAACATGCAAACTCCACATACACGAGGCGGAGGCGGGAATCGAACCCCCAACCCTGGAGGTGTGAGGCGAACGTGATAACCACTAAGCCACCGTGACCCCCAAATAATTATTTGTCCATAAATAATTATGTTTTCAAATATCATATCGAGAGGCACATTTTCCAGCAACTGCACGTTAGCAGTCCAAAATACCAACATTCCCCAACTCAAATGACCCATTTTCTTGTTTTCGGTTTTTCACCCAGACAACGCACTTCTACTACAGCCACTGCTCAGCAGTCGACCTCTTTACAATGTTCTCTGGAAAATGTGAACAAGGAATTCTTATAAGGTTAGAAATGATGTCTCGTGTATACTGAACATATTTCATCATCTATAACCTATAGAATATTCTGTAGTTCTTATTTTGCCTCGTAACTTCTCGTCTCTCGTTCCGACACCGTGTCTTTCTTCTTGACGACAGAACGATATCGTACTTCACATCTTGTTTTGTATACTGGGGTGAAGATTGAGCAGCTGTATTTGAGCCTGATGCTGATGTGTTGAACTGTACTGTACAATGGAAGTTTTTATTCTCACACAAAGACACTCTGTGATAAAGCACAAGGCTTCCAGGGAACGGTCATATATGGTCATGTAAACCTGTTATAAATCCTGAGCGTTTTTTCATTATTTCTTTTTGTGCATTATGTTTTTATGAATACCAAAAATCACTAATAATTGCTACCTAAACGTATTAGTCATGATACTCGATGAAAGAATTCAACAATTTTATGCTAGACCTTGATCTATAAACTAGTATGTTTTGCCAGATGTTAAAAATGTATTCCACAGAGCTTTCAAATATAATGTGTAAATAAGGAATATAAAGGCGCTGAGTAATTTTCTGTAATAAAGAACTTAGAGGACACACGATCTGTCTAATAATGTGTAATAATAGACTTATAGTGTAGAGAGAGAGAGAGAGAGAGAGAGAGAGAGAGAGAGAGAGAGAGATAACAGAGAGAGAGAAAAGAGAGAGAGAGAGAGAGAGAGATAGAGATCGAGGATCTATTCTCTCCTCTCTCTAAGCATCATCTCTCCTCTCTCTCTTATATCTCATCTCTCTCTCTCTCTCTCCCTTAACTATTACTCCCGCCTTCTCTCTCTCTCCCTATCTCTCTCCCCTTCTCTCTCTCTCTCTCTCTCTCTCTCTCTCTCTCTCTCTCTCTCTCTCTCTCCTCTCTCTCTCTCTCTCCCCTCTCTCTCTCTCTCTCTCTCTCTCTCTCTCTCTCTCTCCCCTCTCTCTCTCTCTCCCCCCTCTCTCTATCTCTCTCTCTCTCTCTCTCTCTCTCTCTCTCTCACTCACCCTCTCTATTTCTTTCCCTCTTTCTCTCTCTCTCTCCCCCCCTCTCTCACCCTCTCTATTTCTTTCCCTCTCTCTCTCACTCTCTCTCTCTCTCTCTCTCTCTCTCTCTCTCTCTCTCTCTCTCTCTCTCTCTCCCCCTCTCTCTCTCTCTCTCTCTCTCTCTCCCCCTCTCTCTCTCTCTCTCTCTCTCTCTCTCTCTCTCTCTCTCTCTCTCTCTCCCTCTCCCCCTCTCTCTCTCCCCCCCCCTCTCTCTCTCTCTCTCTCTCTCTCTCTCTCTCCCTCTCTCTCTCTCTCCCTCCTCCCCCCCCCTCTCTCTTTTCTCTCTCTCTCTCCTCTTCTGCGCCTCTGTCTCTCTATCTCAATTCTCTCTCTCTCCCCTCTCTCTCTATCCATCCTCTCCCACCCCTCTCTCTCCCCCGCCTCTATCTCTCTCTCCCCTCTCCCTCTCTTTCTCTCTACTCTCTCTCTCTCTCCTTCTCTTCTCTCTCATCTTTTCTCTCTCACCCTCTCTCTCGCCTCTTCTCTCTCTCCCCCTCTCTCTCCCCTCTCTCTCTTTCTATTCTTCTTCTCTCTCTCGCTCTCTCTCTCTGCTCTCTCATCTTACTTCTCTCTCTCTCTCCCCTTCTGTTTGTATTAGTTACACAGACTATGTTAATGCTGCTATGGTCACATGGTCAGTTACAGGTGATCTACAGTATTTATATTACATTCGACTGAATTTAAGCTGATTATTATTTACATGATAATAAGCCAGTGCCATGACATAACTGTAACTGTAGACATTTCCTCTACAGGAGAAACAAGGTCATGGGAATGTGAGGTGACTAAAGATGTGGTGCGAAACAAATTATCGTCTTTAACCCAGACCTCTTAAAGTTACATGTACTCGATGAGACCTGTAATCAAGGCGACCGCTGGACATCCACACGTCCCACACAACGACTAACTGTGCACTAAACGGCAGGCATCATGACTTAATGGGGGGAGGGGAGAATCTTATGTCTGTTAAAACACTATGCTGCTATCTTCTATGGACTACAGGTTGCCAGTTCCACTGTAAGACCTCGTGTTTGTAAAGAAGAAAAAAGAGCTGCACTCAAAGTAAAGTCTGCTCACTGCTTTCTGTGCTTTTTATCTCCAACTTTGTGACCAAACCCTCCCCCCTCTCGTCTGGACCTGCTCTGGGTCTGTTGGCTCGGACACGGCTTATGTCATATCTCTGCTGCTTGTAGTGGGTGAAAGGGGAGGGATGGGATGAGAAGGGAAGGAGAGAAGCTGACAGATTTTAGGTTATATAAAGTAAAAAACAATCAGTTCAGCTTTCTGCTTTCTACGATTTTTATTTTAGTGAAGTTTGCTGACTCCATAATGACAGTAAATTTGTTTCGTTTTCCCTTCTCGACTTTGACATGTTTTCATGTGCGTTTCCAGCTCTCTTTCCAGCTCTCTCTTTCGTCCTGTATTCTTCCTTAAATAGCTATTGCTCAGCATTGTGTCCAGGTTGAACAGCAGCCCTATGAACAAAACTCTTGTAGAGTCTCTGTATTTCTCCTCTATTGTCTTTCTTAGCCTTTGTCTCAGATACACACCCTCTACAGAAGCAGCTGGAAACCACTAGAATATAGTGTTGTGTGTTAGTCATATCTTAATGCATAGTTGTATTAGAGCGCCCCCTGGTGCAACCTATGTTTATTACAATGTGCTCGAAGTAACAAAATACATACATATTGTTATTATTCATTCATTCATTCATTCATTCATTCATTCATTCATTCATTCATTCATTCATTCATCTTCTACCGCTTATCTGAACTTCTCGGGTCACGGGGAGCCTGTGCCTATCTCAGGCGTCATTGGGCATCTAGGCAGGATACACCCTGGACGGAGTGCCAACACATCACAGGGCACACACACACTCTCATTCACTCACACACTCACACACTACGGACAATTTTCCAGAGATGCCAATCAACCTACCATGCATGTCTTTGGACTGAGGGAGGAAACCGGAGTACCCGGAGGAAACCCCCGAGGCACGGGGAGAACATGCAAACTCCACACACACAAGGCAGAGGTGGGAATCGAACCCCCAACCCCTGGAGGTGAACGTGCTAACCACTAAGCCACCGTGCCCCCCCCCCCCATATTGTCATTATTAAGTCTGAAATGGAGAACAATACAGGCTTCAGCATGTTTAAAATAAATTGGGGAAAGTCACTTTTTGCTTTTTTTGCCTCTTGTCAATGGCATAAAAGTCAGAAATAAATGAATATTTCAGTTAGTGTTTGTAAGTAAGTTGTTCTTAAACAAATCATTTTGTCTTTCACTCACATTCACTCTCTCGTTCATTTATTAGATTAGTTGTAATTTCAATTCCACTCAATTCTTTAATTATCTACAATTATGTAATATAACAAGATACTTTTGCTATTTTGACCAAATAAAATGTACAACACACTAAACACACTTTCATGTTTTTTTGTGTTTACCTGATTTTTAGGTTGTTTTTGTTTGTTTGTTTGTTTTGTTATTTTAACTTTTCTTTCTTTTCTTTAAGATCACATATTTAAGGATCTGCAGAAAACATAAAACACACTTCCAACTACGGCAAGCCAAAAATATAAGTGCCAAATTTTTTTTGTTTTTATTAATATTGCAATGATTGGCTGTTTTTTTTTTTTCTAAAAATGTCAAAGTTCCTGGTCATACAGTTAAAAATATATCATTAGATCAGACACTGACTTTTTCTAGTCAGTCCTTCATGTCATTGACTTTCATCAAGAAATTTCACAACACTGATATCTAATTAACTATAACAGTATCAACGGTCTTTTCAGTGCCACTAACAACCTTTTTAATGTTTGACATTTTTCAATACTTTGCTTAATAATTATTTATACAAAATAACTGGATATATAACATATGTGTTCGCTGCACAATGTAACAGGCACAAATAATTATCTAAAAATCATCTTTATTAAAAGTTTGCATAGTCGTAGTGGTATTTTATTATACTCTTCAAAAACTGTCCCGTATCCAACCGGCATGAAAATGTCTATGAGGAGGTGCGATGTTTATTGGTAGCTAAAGCTCATCGTGCTCGTAGACATTGTACTCTTTTATGGTTAACGTTCCATCTGCATCCTCGTCGTTCCTGCGGAAGACATCGCTCACGACGGCGTCGAAATAGGACTCGTCTTTCTGCACGTTTAACTTCTTTGCTTCCATTTTCAAGTGTTCTTTCACCTAATGATAAAAAATGGAGTTACAAGAGGTATTAAAAATAACATGAGTATTAAAAAAAACTTGCATGGTAATATTAATCTCCAACCTCTTCTTTCGTAAGAGTCCGATCATTGTTGTGGTCCATTTCGTTAAAGGCTTCCATGCTGCGTGGACCTCGTCGCACATGCAAAAGCTCCACCTTAAAGATCAAGGTTGCATTGGGTGGCACCGGATCTATAGCATAAAACAGAAATGTGTAGAAGATGATGAAATAGGTTAATAAGGAAAACCACATTTAATCATATATATATATATATATTTACACAACTGGGATACATCCAGGGATTTGGACTCACAACCTTCCAGTCAGTACAACAGTTCCTTAAACACTGATGTACCGCTTCATGGAATATTTGAAGTATAGTTTTGTTGGTAATGTTCTGTCAGACATCTTTTGGGCTATGATGTCTGTGAGAAATGGAGTTCTCGTCTCAGTGATCGAGGCGTCAGCCTGCTGTACGGAAGGTCATGAATTCAAATCCCAGCACCACCATGCTGCTACCACTGGGCCTGAGCAACGTCCTTGAAGTTTGTATTAATGAGACAAATGTAAGTTGCTGCGTGCCAAATGCTGTAAAAAGTAAATTGACCTTATAGGTGATAGTGAATGTGTGCATGCAGACATTCACGCGTCACACTCAGGGTTTGCAGGACTGTCTCAGAATCACTGTAATCCTGACCAGGACAAAGCAGTCAATAAAAATTAATGAATAATTTGTTGTAAGTAAAATTGTTCCATGATTCTTCATTAATCTGCTCTACCATCTACATCTTCTCGGTGTAAGTTTTGGGCGACACAGCTTATAGTTTAAACCCTGATATCTTTAAAATAAGAGCAGTGACTGCATGGAGATTGTGGGACAAAATAGGAGAACCTAAATGAACTCGGACATACAAAAGAAGAAGATATGAAACCCCACATAGAACGTTACAGAAGCTCAGGTTCAAAACTGGAGCAGTGATGACTTGGGTAGAGTTTGCCATGGAGTCTCTTACCTTTCCCTTTCTCACCAAATGCTAAAGAAGGAGGTACCGTGATCTTCCGCTTCTCGCCAGGACACATTTCTTTCAGGCCAATGTCCAAGCCCTTGATGACCTCCCCAACCCCATGAACAAACCAGTGAGGCTGTCCATCTTTAGCTGAGCGACTGCAGGAGGTGAGTAAAAAAGTGCACTTGAGGAGGGTCAAAAAAGTACATGCACAATTGTATGACTCTTAATTATAATAAAATAAATGAAATTAATTCAATTAAATATTGAATCAGAGACATATTAAAATAATTATAGATAATACAGATCAAGCTGAAGGGCCTGACCTGGGTCATGATGTGAATTTAGAATCTGTGTTATATAATATAATACTTTTGCGGAAAAGGTTTAGGGAAAGTTTTGGATTAGGTCAAAATTTGTGTTGTTCCACTAGGGGCAAAATAGAGTAGTAATGTAGTAATGAAATACTATGTGCATCCAAATGTTGTCATTAGCAGTGACATTTCAGTCCCAGATTGTAATACTACTGCATGTGCTGTTCGGCGCTGCTGTGTGTTGTCTTTTGTGTAATGTCTTGTAGTGTTCTGTGTCGTTTGTTTGCACTGTATTTTGTCTTGCATTGTATTTTGTCTTGCACTGTTTGCACCAGGTTGCACAGATGCACTTTATGTGGCTAGGACTAACTTACTTAAGTCCCTAGCTCTGTGTTGTTTAAGAAATGTTGTTTAATTTCACTATGTACTGCTTAAGCTATATACACATTACTGTAGAGCTGTTATTGGTCTATTAAACCGAAACTTTTGTTTCTGACACCATATATATATATATATATACACATGTATAGATGTGTGTGTGTGTGTGTGTGTGTGTGTGTGTGTGTGTGTGTGTGTGTGTGTGTGTGTGTGTTACCTGCAGTAGAACTGAGACCCGTCCTTGGCCAGATATCCATCATAATGTGCGTTTAATAAATCTCCCTTTCTCGCTTTCTGGGTGCAGTTTTCTGGTAAGAAAATCACCTCGATTTGAACTTCATCAGTCGAATCTGTGGCACAAACCAAAGTGATAAAGACAACAGTAAAGTGAAGACAGAGAATAAAGTAAAGAAAGAAACGCTCCGACATCTTGCACATCTGTCTGCGTGGCAACTCCCGGAATCTGTACTGGGTTGCCAGATGCGTAGAAAGACAATCGCATTTTCTGTCCGTCTAAGGCTACTGCTTTATAAAAAATAATAAGAGGTGTAAGAAGTTCATCTTAAACCGCAACATAAACAGGAATAAAGACTCCACCTAAAAAGTAACTAATAAAATATTTAATGTTTGACAATATGAACATATCTGGTTATACACAAAGAAAAATATGTTCTTGCAGAAATAATAATAATAATAATAATAATAATAATAATAATAATAATAATAATAATAACTACATTTGTAAAGTTCGTCGCAACAAAGTTTGATGTTGGCTTTGCGAAGTATTCGCAAAGGCCGGTGCTTTTGGAGGCGAATGGACATAAGGGTTAGCGGTGGCAAGTAGACAGAAAGCTAGGGTGCCAAAACATTTGGAGGTAAGTGGAGACGAGCATGTGATGTCATCCGAATACTCTTGAGGAATTTCCCCACTTTGGGCTGAGTGTTTTGATATGTCACATGTCCATGTTGTAAAAGGTTTTTTGATTTTGCATATTTTGGGGGCGGGGCTGCGGCCGAAAGTCCAGTCGGTACATCAATTTAAACCTTTGTTCAGAGTATCACCCTAAAGGAGCTGGCCGAGTTTGGTGTAGAGAGTTCAAAAGCTTGCTGAGTTATAAACCTCCAAAGTTTATAATGGGGGTCTATGGGAAAAAAGGCCACTTTGAGACACAGTACCGGAAGTACCGGTACTCGGATCGCTTAGAAAAGTAACAGCAACAAACAGAATGTTGGCTTATACAAAGCCAACGTAATAATAGTCCTATCCCAAGTATCAGTCTATCCCAGCATACCAGGCACAATCAAATTTACCCACAGGTCAATTAAGAGTAGACAATTTACTAACTGGTATGTTTGGGGCATTGGGAGGAAACCAGAGAACCCAGATGAAGGAGAACATGTGAAACGTCACACTCACAGTAAATCAGGATTGAACCAGAGACCTTGGAGATGTTATTATTATTATTATTATTATTATTATTATTATTATTATTATTATTATTATAAACTTATAACGAATTTAAATCGTTTAAAGACGAATTATATTATTACCTCAAGCTGACAAACATTTAAGACGGATTAATAAAGATCTGGCAACTTCTGTTGAGCCTGTGTCTGTTTCTCAAGACAAAAAGTGTGGTCTGGTTCTTCATAACACCTCTCTCTCACTCACTCATTTTCTACCGCTTATCCGCTTATCCTAGCCTGTGCCTATCTCAGGCATCATCGGGCATCGAGGCAGGATACACCCAGGATGGAGTGCCAACCCATCACAGGGCACACACACTCTCATTCAGTCACACACTCAGGACAATTTACCAGAGATGCCAATCAACCTACCATGCATGTCTTTGGACCGGGGGAGGAAACCGGAGTACCCGGAGGAAACCCCCGAGGCACGGGGAGACCATGCAAACTCCACACACAAAAGGCGGAGGTGGGAATCGAACCCCCGACCCTGGAGGTGTGAGGCGAACGTGCTGATCACTAAGCCACCGTGCCCCCTTCATAACACCTGAAAGTGTAGAATTCATTTAATCCAGACTCATAGTGCAGTAATGTCGATAGTGATATATCGTAGCAACTGTTTATGCTACACCTGAGCTATGATACACCTGAGCTCTGTCTACCAGGATTCCCAGCTCATCCTCTAACAGCAGAACAAACACTTTTTTACACATCACAGTCACAATTAAACCAGTAAGTAGCGGTGTGTTTATACCTTTTTTATAGCTCTGTGTGTGTTTTAACCTTCTGTTACATGTTTACATTTGTGTGCTGTCTCTGTTAGTTAGTCAGTGACGTCATTTGTTAGTTAATAAACTATGTCGGATACTTTAAGTTCTCACACAGCACCAGTTGCTTCCTGGATCAGATTCAATACATTGATGCTTGACTACAAAGCCAAAAATGACCCAGCAGCATCTCACCACAAAGCTCTTCTCTCTCCTCACCAGAGGTGGGAAGTAACGGAGTAAAAATACTTCGTTACTGTACTTAAGTACATTTTTCTGGTATCAGTACTTTACTCCACTATTTATTTTTCGGACAACTTTTTACTTTTCCTCATTACATTTTCACACAAATATCTGTACTTTTTACTTCTTACATTTTCAAAACGGACTCGTTACTTTTAGTATTATTCCTTCTCATTGAGCTGTTTCCAGCCTATCATCCTATCATTGTGCGGCTTTTTCCCCATGTGACTGGTGTACTGTATTATTTACTGGCTATCAGACATAGACTAAGGATAGCGGAGCTAACAATGAGCAGCGCCTACAAAAGGAATGGCTAATGTTCATTCAGAGGGAGTCACCGATGTTAAAGTAACTAACAACGAGGACATTCCTGAACACACATGGCCATATATGAGGGAGATGTTTGTAATAATCGGGGTCAAAAAGGATTACTGGCGAATGCGTTGGGAATTGTGTCACCCAGGGGGGGTTCTAGCCCTTTTTTAGGGTGGCTTCGGCCCCCTGTCTGTAATCTCAGCTGTAAATGTCTGCAAGACAGTTAACTGTTCTTTGTTGTTGATACAGGTTGGTTTCAATGCATGAAAATTTAAACAGAGGGTTGGGAGTGTAGTATGTGATGTTCAGAGAGAGAGTGTGTGTGTGTGTGTGTGTGTGTGCATGTTTTGTTAAAACTACGTGATGTACACTTGATGCCAGTGTTGCGCGGGACTATGGAATTATGGGTTATGAGCGTAGCAATGACATGGATATGTTAACATGCTGACATAAATAACTACCATTTATCTGCATGTGGTTCAAAAGGTGCACACGGTAACTGTTAATAGCATGTCAGATATTATAATATTGTTCATGTGCTGTTATGTAGGATGTATTATATATAAGTGTATTGTGCATTGTAATGCCGTGATTGGGAAAATTATGAATGGATTGTAGTTTGTGGATGTTTATTATGATTTGTGAGATGTATATTTGAATGTTACTGTATATGTTTATATTTTTTATAGTTTTCACGGTGTCTGAAGGGAGAGCGCGTGAGAGAGTGTAAATAAATTCAAACGACATCAGTACGATGCGTGGGCATTATTTTATTGAACCAGTGCAGCTACAGTGAAAATGTACCGCTGGTATTGCCAAAAAAGATTAAAGTCAAAGAAATCAAAGAAAAGATTGACGATTATCCGAAGAGAAGACTGAGTGTGGGCGGAGCATTAGTTTGCTGATTAAGAGAAGACAGGAGTGCTGGTTCCTGGCAACGTTAAAAACAGTGCACTAATTCACCAAGAGAGGGCGTCAGACTACAGTTTTGCAAATATCCTTTACAACTAAGGCTTCAAGTGCAACGTTGCTGTAATATATTACTCTCTACAGACAGAAAAGTAAGGAGGAAAAGTTGAGTTAAGTTGAGGAACCTACTGGACAAATTGAGTCCATTCAGGCAGAATTTACCACAACAGAAATGCACCAGATAGCAATAGAGTCAACCTATGTCACTACCAAGAAGAAAGAACCTAGAAAGTCCTCACGGGATAGAAAATTAACCCCAAAAATGCTGGAGCTTAAGCAACTAGAGGTTTCTCAGAAGTTGAACAAATTCATTTAAGTTATATGGAAGCTGGAAAGAGCAAGTTAAAACCACACGTACTAAACTCAAAGATGAGTGCTCTGACAAAGATTTATGTGACATGCTTGATGCTGTAGAAGAGCTGGAAATGCAAATAAGAGAACTGTATGAAAATATTCGTTCCCAGTCAGTACCTTCCACTGACATTAGAAGAAAGATGGATACCTGCACGGCAGTAACCGCAGATTTAATGGGGCTAATGAAAGTACGAATGAGTAAAGTAGGGATGGAGGAATTTGATGCTAAAGCAGAAAATGCTAGACTTCATATGGTGCTTGACAAAGAGTATGCCCAGTCAAAATTTGAGACTTCAATTTCCAAATCTACTGTTCAAAGTGACCACTCAAGGTGTTCATCAGAACAACCAAGCATCATAACAAAAAGAGCAGAGTATGCTGCACAGCTCGCAGCAAAGCAGGCTGAAATAAAGATGGAAGAGGCTATCGCTGCACAAAGGCAAGAACTTAAAAGACTCGAAAATGAAAGAGATCTGCAAGTAATAGCGGCTAAGCTCAAAGCATACTCGGAAGCAGATTCAGGCGAAGCAAGTACTCAAATCAGATCACCAAGCAGTGAAGCAGCCTATCGTCCTCCAGTTTCTCAAAAAGAAATAAAAAATGAACAGATTTGTGAAAACAATGACAATGTGCAACAAACCATACAAACAATGATGCATCGTTAGCACAAGCCCTACGTGACACAATGGTACTCACCAGACTTCCAGCACCCGAGCCCTCAGACTTCTCACTTAAATTCTTAGAGTGGAGGGCAAGTTTCAAGGCATTGATTGAAAGACGATGCACAAACCCAGCTGATAGGTTGTTCTACCTACAAAAATATGTCAGTGGAGAAGCACGATGTGTGTTAGAAGGAAGCTTCTTTAGGAAGGATGATGAAGCTTATGACCAAGCATGGGACGCACTGAATTCTAGATACGGACACCCCTTTGTGATTCAGCGGGCATTTAGAGAGAAACTGAATAACTGGCCAAAGGGCTCAGTTAAATTGAGACAATTCAGTGATTTCCTCACAGCATGCAATAACGCTATGCCATATGTCAAAGGACTTCAGGTGTTAAATGACTGTGAAGAAAATCAAAAGATGTTGCAGAAACTTCCAGACCGGGTGACTTCACGCTGGAACCGCCATGTGACAAAGCAGTTGAGAAAAACGGAAGAATACCCTAATTTCAAGGAGTTTGCTGAGTTTATGTCACAAGAAGCAGAAATTGCATGTAACCCTGTAACATCCTTTAGTGCTTTGAAGTCACCTGATGAAAAACCAGCTAGAGATGTAAGACGACAATGAGCTAATGCATTGATCACAAATGTGAAAGCACCAGATAAGTCAAACGCATAGATGAAAGCTTACAGTGCTGTGGAACATAACACAAGAACCTCAAATGGAATTAAGAGAGTAAATGTCCCATCTTCAGGTTCAAACCCAGTTCCTTGCATGTGCTGTAGAGAAAACCATTCTATCCACAAATGTCAAAGGTTTGCTAACAAGCCAGAAGAAGACAAGAAAAGATTCCTATTTGACAACAACCTCTGCTTCGGCTGTCTTAGGAGAGGACACAACTCGAAGGACTGTAAGAGTAAAGCTTTTTGTGCAATATGTAAGAAGCACCATCCAACACCACTGCACGAAGACCATTCTTCTACCACAGAAGACACATCTTCTCATGCTGTGCAATCTGAAGAAACAACTTCTTCTCTTTCTTGTTGTGTGGACAGAGGTGATAGTGGGAGCACATCTATGATAGTGCCTGTATGGATTTCTTTACTCACAGCTCCTGAAAAGGAGATACTAGGGTATGCTTTATTGGACACACAGAGTAGCAACACCTTTGTGGATCAAGAGGTATGTGAAGAGGTGGGAGCAAGTTTAGAGCCCGTCAAGCTAAAACTAACGACAATGATGGGAAAAGATTCCATTATTCAGAGTGAAAGAGTTAGTGGGCTTAGAGTTAGGGGGTTTTCCTCCCAAAGTCTTGTAAACTTGCAACCTGCCTATACCAGAGATTTCATCCCTCTTGAGCGTTCCCACATTCCAACCCCTGAAACGGCCAGAAGGTGGAACCATCTGAACCGAATAGCACAAGAGATTCCAAAGTTGATGGATTGTAAGGTCGGAATATTAATAGGCTATGACTGCTCAAGAGCACTGGCTCCACGACAAGTCATTATAGGAGGTGACGATGAGCCATATGCCATTAAGACGGACCTGGGGTGGAGCATTGTTGGCAGCTCACCACGGGTTGCGAAGTCGTCAGAGGTTATAGGCCTGTGCCATCGTGTATCCGTCAAAGAAATTCCACTACTGACACCAGCCACTGTTATCAAAGCCCTAGAATCAGATTTCAAAGACACAAGCCCTGGGGAAAAGAGCATATCACAAGATGACATACAGTTTATGCAGTTACTGAATGACAAAATATGCTACAATGCAGATGGGCACCTGGAAATGCCCCTACCTTTTAAGACACGCCCACAGCTTCCAGAGAATAAGCGGTTGGCTAAGACTGAAGCGTCTGAAAGGAAGACTTGAGATCCCTTAAAGATCCCAAATTCAAGGATGACTATATTAAATTTATGGAAGGTGTATTTGAGGATGATGATGCAGAGAGAGCTGAGCACTCACCCAGGGCAGGAAATACGTGGTATATTCCTCACCAAGGTGTCTATCACCCTAGAAAGCCAAACAAAATTAGGGTTGTGTTCGACTGCTCTGCCAAATATAATGGCACGGCCCTAAATGATCATTTGCTATCTGGACCTTATCTTACCAATGGCCTAACAGGAGTGCTTTGCAGATTCTGCAAATTCCCAATTGCAGTCATCTGTGATGTTGAGAAGATGTTCCACAGGTTCCATGTAAGCCACGAGGACAGAGATTACTTACGGTTCCTGTGGTGGGAACATGGGGATACGAATTCTGAGCCAAAGGAATATCGTATGAAAGTCCATCTTTTTGGAGCGACATCCTCTCCTGCTTGTGCAAATTATGGGATGAAGTATCTCGCAAGCCAAAATGAAAAGGAGTATCCTGCAGCAGCCAACTTCATAAGGAAGAATTTCTATGTTGATGATGACCTTGCTAGCATAGAAGATGTGGACACAGCTATCAACCTTGTGAAGGAAGCACAAAATGTGTGTGCTAAAGGAAGATTGCATCTTCATAAGTTCATCTCTAACAACAGAGAAGTTCTGGAGTCAATTCCTGACAGTGAAAGAGCTAGTGGAGTTCAGGATGTGGACCTCAGACTTCATGACAACCTCCCTGTCCAGACTGTGTTGGGAGTAAAGTGGAGTGTGAATAGTGATGCCTTCACCTTCAAGGTTGCTCTGGATGAGAAACCAGCAACATGGCGAGGAATCCTTTCGACTGTAGCTTCTGTGTTTGACCCTCTAGGCTTTCTAGCCCCTTTTCTACTGCAGGGAAAGAAAGTACTACAGGCGATGTGCCAAAAAGGCCTTGAATGGGATGATCCGCTGCCTGGAGAGTTAAGACCTCAATGGGAAAGCTGGTTAAACGATCTAAAGAATCTGGAAAAACTTCAGATCCCAAGATGTTTCATTCCCCAAAATCTGAAAAGAGTGCAGAGAATTGAACTCCATCACTTTTCTGATGCGAGTAGCCACGGGTACGGTCAATGCACATATATACACTTGCTCAGTGAAGACAAGGTGCACTGTTCTGTAGTCATAGGTAAAGCAAGGGTTGCACCCACAAAGGTTGTTACCATACCTAGACTCGAGTTAACAGCTGCAGTGCTCTCCTCAGAAGTCAGTAGTATGTTAAGAGAGGAACTGGAGCTCAAAATTGATCAAGAATATTTTTGGACTGATTCTAAAGTAGTCTTAGGTTACATCAATAACGATGCCTGAAGGTTTCACGTTTTCGTTGCCAATCGTGTCCAAACAATCAGAGAAGCATCAGACCCTGTACAGTGGAACTACATCGATACAGACCAAAATCCAGCGGATCAAGCATCTAGAGGTCTCAGTGTTTCAGAGTTGATTCATTCAGACTGGCTTACTGGACCAAAGTTCTTGTGGAGAAGAGGGATCGTCATGCCAAAGTCAACTCCAAAGCTCTTGTTGGGAGATCCTGAAATCAAAACACAGGTTCTGCAAACCAAAGTAGACAAGAGTGCAATTTTTTGGAGAGATTTAATCGTTTCTCAAAATGGCATGCAGCATTAAATGTGGTTGCTCGGATCCAGCTACTAGCAAAAAGAGACAAAATACCAAAGCCCATAAATGTTGAAGACTTGAGGAAATCCAGCATTGTACTCAATAAATTAGCACAAAGGGATGCCTTCAAAAAGTAAATGGATATACTGAGCCATGACAAACTGCCAAATAACCATGCATTGTTCCAGCTTGACCCAGTGCTACAAGATGGTGTCCTTAGGGTGGGAGGGAGACTAAAGAAAGCAAACTTATCTCTGGACTTGAAGCATCCAGTGATCCTCCCTAAGGCAGGTCACACATTTAATCCTGGGTTACTGCCACGATAAAACTCATCATCAAGGCAGAGGGCAGACCTCAATGAACTGAGAGCCAATGGTTACTGGGTCATTGGTGGCAGCAAAGTCGTAGCCAACTACATAAAACAATGTGTTACCTGCAGGAGAGCTCGCAGACCAACAGAAACACAGAGGATGGCGGATCTACCTATTAATCGTACTGAACCATCACCCCCCTTCTCATACTGTGGAATTGATTGTTTTGGGCCATTTCACACCAAAGAAGGTCGCAAAGAGCAAAAGAGGTATGGTCTCATATTCACCTGTCTTTCCTCCAGAGCAGTTCACATTGAAATGTTGGATGACTTGACAACTGATGCCTTTATAAATGCCCTACGGTGTTTTATAGCTATTCGTGGAGCTGTGAGAGAAATCAGGTCTGATCAAGGCTCAAATTTTGTTAAAAAATTAACTGTCAAGAGCACTAAAGGAAGTAGATAAAGACAGACTGACTGCTTACCTAGCCCAAAAACAATGCAACTTCACAATGAATGTGCCTGATGCCAGTCATATGGGTGGTATTTGGGAAAGGCAGATCAGGACCGTTAGGAGTGTTCTAAACTGGGTCTTATCGCAAAGTGCTTGCAGATTAGATGATGCTTCTTTAAGAACATTCTTCTACAAAGCCATGTCAATTATCAACAGCCGTCCACTGAGCATCAACACACTTGATGATCCAAAAAGCCTAGAGCCCTTTACCCCAAACCATTTACTTACCATGAAAGCTTCTGTTCCACTGCCCCCACCAGGAAAATTTGTAGCAGAAGATATATATGCCAGGAAAAGGTGGCACAGGGTACAATATCTTACAGAGCAATTCTGGTGTAGATGGAGGAGAGAATATCTTGCAAATATCACCCTCAGACAACGCTGGCATTCTCCAAAATGGAATGTGAGGATTGGAGATATTGTTATTGTCAAAGAGGAAGAGATTCCACACAATGAATGGAGGCTTGGAAGAGTGATTGATGTTTGTAAAGATGAAGATGGATTGGTGCGCAAAGTCACAATACAATACATAGGAGATAGAAAGTTAGGAAAGGAGGGTAAAAGACACAATAACCTTTCCATTCTGGAAAGTCCTATCCATGAGTTAGTTGTACTCATAGAAAACAACTAAAGTGTGTTTCTCATTTTTTTTCTACCGCTTTATCCGAACTACCTCGGGTCACGGGGAGCCTGTGCCTATCTCAGGCGTCATCGTGCATTGAGGCAGGATACACCCTGGACGAAGTGACAACCCATCGCAGGGCACACACACTCTCATTCACTCACACAATCACACACACACACACACACTATGGACAATTTTCCAGAGATGCCAATCAACCTACCATGCATGTCTTTGGACCGGGGGAACCCCCGAGGCACGGGGAGAACATGCAGACTCCACACACACAAGGCGGAGGTGGGAATCGAACCCCGACCCTGGAGGTGTGAGGCGAACGTGCTAATAATTATATATAATTTAATAATAATTATTATTATTTAATAATTTAAATACTCACACATATAGAATATTTGAAAATAACTGTTTCTGGAAAGTGGTTCTGGAATTACTAGATTTATTCAAACCTGTGCTTAAAGTTCTCATAAATCAAAGTTGGTGGGAGTGTAAATGTCTGCAAGACAGTTAACTGTTCTTTGTTGTTGATACAGGTTGGTTTCAATGCACGGAAATTTAAACAGAGGGTTGGGAGTGTAGTATGTGATGTTCAGAGAGAGTGTGTGTGTGTGTGTGTGTGTGCATGTTTTGTTAAAACTACGTGATGTACACTTGATGCCAGTGTTGCGTGGGACTATGGAATTATGGGTCAGAGTGTAGCAATGACATGGATATGTTAACATGCTGACATAAATAACTACCATTTATCTGCATGTGTTTCAAAAGGTGCACACGGTAACTGTTAATAGCATGTTATATAGCATGTATTATAATGTTGTTCATGTTCTGTTATGTATAGGGTGTATTATATATAAGTTGTATATAAGTGTATTGTGCATTGTAATGCCGTGATTGGGACTAATTATGAATGGATTGTAGTTTGTGGATGTTTATTATGATTGTTAGATGTATATTTGAATGTTATATGTTTATATTTTTTATAGTTTTCACGGTGTCTGAAGGGAGAGCGTGTGAGAGAGTGTAAATAAATTCAAACGACATCAGTACGATGCGTGGGCATTATTTTATTGAACCAGTGCAGTTACAGTGAAAATGTACCGCTGGTATTGCCAAAAAAGATTAAAGTCAAAGAAATCAAAGAGAAGATTGACGACTATCCGAAGAGAAGACTGAGTGTGGGCGGAGCATTAGTTTGCTGATTAAGAGAAGACGGGAGTGCTGGCTCCTGGCAACGTTAAAAACAATACACTAATTCACCAAGAGAGGGCGTCAGACTACAGTTTTGCAAATATCCTTTACAACTAAGGCTTCAAGTGCAACGTTGCTGTAATATATTACTCTCTACAGACAGAAAAGTACGACGGCATAAACAATGTCAGTTTATAGAGAGACATCACAAGTTGAGGAACCTACTGGACAAATTGGGCATTAGTTTTTTGAACCAGTGCAGCTATATCAGCCACCCTAAAACTATAAGGATAATTTTTACTTTCATAAATAAACAATAAAAATGACGTTAAAATGCAGGACATGTCGTCGATGGGAAAGAAAATTATTTATCAGTTTGATCCAAGAGCGATTTTTTTTTTACTTTGCTTTTACACGCGTGTGTTGTAGTCTTTCAAAAGTGCGTCTTCAGCTGTCTGCTTTATTTGAACAGAGAAGCGTTTATCTATAACGTTAATCGGGGGAAAGACGCAAAGATGGCAACCAAAATTCTTATTACCAGAGTTGTCATATAATATATCATATAGAACTCTTCTTGTTTTAAATTCTCACTGAGGGCTAAAACCCCCTAAAGATGAAATCCTAGAACCGCCCCTGGGGTCAACCTAAAAAACACGAAGTGCTTAATTTAACATTAATTTTGTAATTTTGTAAAAAATTAATTTTGTAACATTAATTTGTAAAACATCAAAATAATTTGAAGTTGTTTTCAAGGACAGAGCTGGAATCTCCCTACAGTTTGGGATATGGCCTTGGTGATACACTTGGTATACATTATATTTCCAAAAGTATTGGGTCACCTGACCTTTCCTGCTATATGTGGTTGTTTTCTGATCTCATCCCTACTGAACACCTTTGGGATGAATGTGAACGCTGACTCCACCCTACCTCACCTACATCAGTGCCTGCCTTTCGTAACAGTCTTGTGGCTGATGAACACAAATATCCACAAATATCCATCAGCACACTCCAAAATTATATATTCATATACATACACACACACACACACACACACACTCACACATCTATATATATATATATATATATATATATATATATATATATATATATATATATATATATATATATATATATATATATATTGAAGTAATTATACTGACATACTTGGCCCTTAGCGACACGTTTTCGGATAGTGTAGGAAACCTTCCGCGCCCCCACTAAGGAGTGTATCTTAATTGGCACGAGGTCGTGTTGGAAACACAAGATCAACTATAAAAAGTCTGTCTTACCTTGAACGCAGGTGTCCTTCGAAGTCCCCTCTGTCTTCTAACAAAGGCTCCTCTCCAAGGTACTTCTACTTAAACTATTGTTTGAATCTTTAAATGAAGGAGGCAGACTTAGACCTTTTTGTCTTTTCAGGATCCTCACAATAGGAGGCCTTGTTTTTATTAAAAGTAGTGTAATACAAATAGGTGTGTGTAATATAAGTAAAGTAAAAAGAAAAAGATTACAAATAAAAACTTCCTTCAAATAATCAAACAATACTAGAATAAGTACAAGGTATTAAGATGCAAAGATTATAACAAACCAAGAAACACTCTCCAAGTGTAAACTTGCGTTTGTTCTATGATGCACCTAAAGTATAACATGCACTAAGGCTGCTTACAATAGAATGCACACTCAATGTGATTCAAGGCGAGCTTTTATACTTTTTTACTGTGGCCAGATAGGTTTGGCTGTCAGGTTTGGTTGGCTTTGTGCCTTTTAGACGGCTACCATCTTATTTCATAAATACTTCTCGGTTTCTCAAACATATCTCGCCAGCTGACTCTGTGTGCGCTGCTAATTTCTGTTCTTTTCTAACCTCACGGTTAACACTTCTGTATATGGTCATACTTCCTGCAACTTCTCAGGCTGTGATTATGTAGAACTGAAGGTTTCTCTTTCCATGGAATTTGACAGCAAGCTATAAAACACTGCACATGCAGATTACTCCGCGCGAATACACAGAAGGCTTTACTTTTAACAGCAGGCCTTGAAACACTTGTGTGCAGATACTCTCAGTAATACACAGTAGGCTTTATAAGTGTTTACTACTAGAAAGTTTACAGTAAAATACACAAGATTGTTCTAATCAACTCTATTATATGAGGATACATGATTATAAGTAAAAGAAAAGCATTTCAGAATTTTTCTTGAACATTCTGAAAATAAAACATAATAACACATAATGCATTATAGTCTTCTTTTTCTTTTGGAATCTTCTTCCAGCTGTCTAGGTACAGCGTCTGATCGCTCGGTGTCTTCTTTTAAACGCTCATATTCAGATCTTTTAACTCTTCAACCAATTCTTCAACCTTTTGGATTTTTACTTTGTTTCTTCCCCTTACATTTCGCTTTTCTTTCCCTATTTCTCCTTCTCATTGTATTAACTATGTCCATCTGTCTATTGACGGATAAGTTAATAATTGGTCGTGGTGTACCTTGATATTTACTATTATTTATTTGCTGAGAACTAGTCTTAAGAAAACCAGTATCAGGTATGTAGAGTCCTGTAACTCCATCTAGTACATGCCAGTGTCTGATAACATCTCTTGCATGCCGCTGGCTCACAACTATATATATACATATATATAAAACATGAGGTCCAGTTACCAGCATGACACTAAACAGGTAGTAGTATCGGCGACTTTTTTACTTAAGTACATGTCAGAGCCCATACTTCTTTTCTTTTACTTCTACTTTTACTGGAGTCTTTTAAAAAATTAGTATCTGTACTTCTACTCGAGTAAAGGATGTGTGTACTTTTGCCACCTCTTCTCCTCACACTGCACTCAGATCTTCTAGCACTTCTCCACTGCTCCCACCATCTCTCAGGGTACAAGGAAGGTTCTCATCAGTACTCTTCTCTGTTCTGACAGCGAGGTGGTGGAACGATGGTCATTTAACCGTTTTGTTTTTTTTTGCTGACAGTTTGCAATCGAAAAAATTTATCAGGATTACATTATGTGTTTATATAGAATTGTCTTTAAGAATCATGACCTGATATTTTGGTCCTACCTCCAGGGCCTGGTTTATATTGTGTACATTTTCCTACTAAGTCATGCAGCACTGACAGTACAAACTTCCTCTTGATAATTATCCCCTCACTCTAACAAACATCTCAGCCGCTCTCACAGCACTCCTGTAACCCCATTTGGCCTACAGCTGAAAACTTCCTCTCCACATTCTTCTCTCTCTCTCTCTCTCTCTCTCTCTCTCTCTCTCTCTCTCTCTCTCTCTCTCTCTCTCTCTCTCTCTCTCAGAATATAACTTGCCTCACTTTGTCTCTCATTCTTCTGCGGGTTCTTATGAAAGTCTCCTTGCTAGTCGTTTCGCGCTGTTTATCTGCTTGTTGGTAAGAAAGTTTGTCTTTCATTTCTGTTTTATTTCCTCTTCAACCGCTCGACATTGTTTACGGTCAGTCCATAATTTTTTGTGTTTTCTTTGTGCTCAACTTTGTGTTATTGATACATATCTCTTGAGATGTGGGTATAAATGCTTAATTTATTTCTTACTGTCAATGTATATTTTATTTCTGATACTTATGTGATAAGTAATTCAGCAAAAGTTCTCATAGGTAATTTACATATGGTATTTGTTATTGTGTTATATCCTTATCTTTTATATCTATATATTATTATTGTGGAATACAATGTTTCCTGTATTATGTGTAGTCTTGTGTAGATGTAACCGGTGTTATTAGAGATCAGTGTATTAATTTATTCATATTTAATTCACGCAAAATCCTTGCTTTGAGTTGAGATTAATAATGATGTATTTGAAAAAAATAAAAACGGAAACAAGTATTTTGTTTATTTTTAAATTTTAAATCACGTCACATCACGTCACTTCACATCCGCTTCGCGCCCATTCTTCAGTCTGTATGAGACCTGAGCAGAGCAAGGTTGGTGTTTTAAGCGCTCCTGTTTATAATGTGGAAAAACAAAAGTTTATTGTTAAATTATGGTTTCGTGTTAGTTAAAATATAGGTATATATATATGTGTACAAAAAAATGCTTGTTTTTTTGTTAGAATGTAACTTGAAAGTGTTTTACTTGCAGCCGGAGATGTGTTTGTAACTGAGGGAATGCAGTGCCATGTTAACCGTTAGCAGCATAGTGGTTGGTCTGTTATTCTGTGTTTGTGTCGGAATGTTTAGCGGCGACAGGCAACTGAGTGTGCAACGGTTTGTAACTGCAGGTTTCTGATTAATGCAGCAACCTGGATAAAGAACAGCAATTGAACATGTTGTCTAATATTAATAATCATACGTTCCTTAAGACTAAATCTACATAGCTAATAATCGTCTAAAATAAATGTATCGTGTGTTTTAATGTCGTGAACAGCACCAAAAGACAATAGCTAGAATAGCAGCTATGCTACAGTAGATGGCTTCATTTTCTGTAACAGCGACTCAGACCCTGGTTATGGCTTTATGGTTTATATTCATTTATTTCTAATCCAGTGTGAATGCTCTGTAACGGTCAGTAAGATTCCCAGCACAGGGTGAGATATTACGCTGTAGAGTTTCTCTGTATGGAGACGAGTCTGTTTAACTGTGAACAACTGCAGGAAATACAGACAGGATGGTGAGGGATTGACTCAGAAACTAACATTCAGTGTAACTAAAAGGATAACAACGTGTTCAGTACTAAATTTATAAACATGGTAAATTCCCCTGTTATAAGGAAATGATTGTGATGTGTTATAATAAAACACATTAAATTTGAGTGATGCAATGCGGTGTAATTTATATGTTATACAGTGTCTGTATCTATGTAATATACTGATAATAACATGATACTAATGAATAATAATAAAAAAAAATGTTAGTTCACGATCAATCAGCACTTACTAATGTAGATTAAAATGTTCTGTCTTTTTTTTAACCATTTATGCTCAGTGTACATGACAGTGATTAATTATTCAGATTGAAAGTTTCAGCTGGTTGCAGGTTAAATTTATTTCCACAAGTAAAAATGAGCAAACAGAATAAAAAAGTCTTCTTAAACTGCAGTGTGTCCTAATTAATGCACCTAATTATCTAATGATAATAATCTAATTATTAGATGTTGAAAAATGTGAATCTTGCTACTGTTTTTAGACTGAAAATTGAGTTGTGGTTGCCAGAAATGGTTGAAATGATTATTAATTTAACACTTTTTTTGTTCTTGCAGAAATCAAAATATACCTCCAAATATGGCTGATACAGGTGAGAAGTATTACAATATTTAAAAAAAAAAAAAAATCCCTTTACACCCTTTCTTATTCTTTTAAATTCTTCAGTAACATCCTGAGAAATCCTGAAAATGTACAGCATTCATTTTAAACAACACTCTATTGTGTATGATTCCTCATAGCTCCACTCTCTATTGTGTATGATTCCTCCTAGCTCCACCCTCTAGCTGTCTGGGATGACACTTAGCCCCACCCTCTAGTTGTGTATTATTTCACCTAGTTCCATTCTTTAAAGGTTTATGATTCCTCTCAGCTCCACCTTCTAGATACGTGTGATTTATTTTAGCCCCACCCACTAACTCTGTATGATTCTTAATAGCCCCGCCCTCCAGCTGTTTGTGATTACACTTAGCTCCACTGTATAGCTGTGTATGAGTCCGTCTAGCCCAATACTTTAGCTGTGTATGATTTCACCTAGCTCCACTCTCTAATGGTGTATGATTCCCCTTAGCTCCATCCTTTAGCTGTGTATGATTTCTCCTAGCTCTATTATCTAGCTGTTTGTGATTACACTTGGCTTCACCCTCTAACTGTGTGTGATTTAACCATTTCTTCTGTTCTCAGCAGTGTTTTCTATAAACTTCACATTTGTTTTTTATTGTTGTGCAGCACAAAGCCATAAAATAGACACCAATCTTGTGCTCCGCTGTTGTCTGTGTTTAACCAGCATTTTTAATCCTTTTTAAAATTACAGATCGGAATCTTCTGTTTTTAAAGAATAAACGTGTTCAGTTAATCAGCAGAATAAAAAACGTCACTGAAATCGTTGATCACCTCGATTTAACCGGGGAACAAGCGGCGAAAGTGCGAGCAGAGAAGACAGAACAGGAGAAGATGAGGATGCTTCTGGATTTTATACAAAGCAGAACTGCTGCAGACAATCTAGTCTCAGTCTTGTGGGATCTCGCAAGAGACGTCATGGAAGACCTGGATGACGAGTGTGAGCACACATTTAACATACTTAATGACAACACAACATGTCTGGTCTGATCTCATCTTATTTAAAATAACAATTTTAGAAATAGAAATAATTTTTCACAAAACCTTATAATTCTAAGCCTATTTAGATCTCTATAATAAAATATTTAGATAAAGCTAATTATACATTATATATATATATATATATATATATATATATATATATATATACACACACACACACACACACACACACACACACACACACACACACACACACACATACACACACACATATATATATATAATTAAGTGGTAACTTTACATTGATTTCTTTTTTTGTGTTTTTGTTTTTAGAAAGAGCCATGAATAAATTCCACGTCTCTGTCACTGTTGATTTCTAAAATTAAACTTCAGATTTAAACCAGAAGTTTGTGTGGCCTATTGTGTGTGGTTTGTTTTTGATTATTATTATTATTGTTATTATTATTATTATTATTATTATTATTATTATTATTATTATTATTAATAGGAAAGACATGAAGAAACCTCACAGTTTTTGACAGTTCCTCTTTAACCTCTTTTTTATTCTCCATCACATCAATGTTATGTTTTATTTTCATTTGTTACCTGTCTGTGATATTTTCTATCCAATTCACTTGACTCTGCTTCCTATAATATAAAGGAGACCAACCAGGATATTGTGATTATTTAAATTAACACACAACTGAACAATCTCTGTGATATTCAGAGGAGTTTGTAATATTTCAAAACAAAGACAATTTTTAGCAGATTTGGGCCAAGACATGTCGTGTGACATCATTAAAACATGAGTGTGTGGAACATGAGCTCAGCTCTATAGACAATCATTACATATGTGTCTCATCTGGTCAGATTAAAAGAAGAATCTGTGCTGGCAGTTTCAGAAATTCATATAGATTTCTGTAAAAAATAAAAAAATGGTTGTAAAAAATGTTGTTCTATCAATCAGTCTAGTGATTATGCTGTTGGTCCACCAGTCAGCCTAGTGTTTAGGGTGTTGGTCTACCAGTCAGCCTAGTGGTTAAGGTGTTGGTCTACCAGTTGGCCTAGTGGTTAAGGTGTTGGTCTACAAGTCAGCCTAGTGGTTAAGGTGTTGGTCTACCAGTCAGCCTAGTGTTTAGGGTGTTGGTCTACCAGTCAGCCTAGTGTTTAGGGTGTTGGTCTACCAGTCAGCCTAGTGGTTAAGGTGTTGGTCTACCAGTCAGCCTAGTGTTTAGGGTGTTGGTCTACCAGTCGGCCTATTGTTTAGGGTGTTGGTCTACCAGTCAGCCTAGTGGTTAAGGTGTTGGTCTACCAGTCGGCTAGTGGTTAAGGTGTTGGTCTACCAGTTGGCCTAGTGGTTAAGGTGTTGGTCTACAAGTCAGCCTAGTGGTTAAGGTGTTGGTCTACCAGTCAGCCTAGTGTTTAGGGTGTTGGTCTACCAGTCAGCCTAGTGTTTAGGGTGTTGGTCTACCAGTCAGCCTAGTGGTTAAGGTGTTGGTCTACCAGTCAGCCTAGTGTTTAGGGTGTTGGTCTACCAGTCGGCCTATTGTTTAGGGTGTTGGTCTACCAGTCAGCCTAGTGGTTAAGGTGTTGGTCTACCAGTCGGCTAGTGGTTAAGGTGTTGGTCTACCAGTTGGCCTAGTGGTTAAGGTGTTGGTCTACAAGTCAGCCTAGTGGTTAAGGTGTTGGTCTACCAGTCAGCCTAGTGGTTAAGGTGTTGGTCTACAAGTCAGCCTAGTGGTTAAGGTGTTGGTCTACCAGTCAGCCTAGTGGTTAAAGTGTTGGTCCACCAGTCAGCCTAGTGTTTAGGGTGTTGGTCTACCAGTCAGCCTAGTGTTTAGGGTGTTGGTCTACCAGTCAGCCTAGTGGTTAAGGTGTTGGTCTACGAGTCAGCCTAGTGTTTAGGGTGTTGGTCTACCAGTCAGCCTAGTGGTTAAGGTGTTGGTCTACCAGTCAGCCTAGTGTTTAGGGTGTTGGTCTACCAGTCAGCCTAGTGGTTAAGGTGTTGGTCTACCAGTCAGCCTAGTGTTTAGGGTGTTGGTCTACCGGTCAGCCTAGTGTTTAGGGTGTTGGTCTACCAGTCAGCCTAGTGGTTAAGGTGTTGGTCTACCAGTCAGCCTAGTGTTTAGGGTGTTGGTCTACCAGTCAGCCTAGTGTTTAGGGTGTTGGTCTACCAGTCAGCCTAGTGGTTAAGGTGTTGGTCTACCAGTCGGCTAGTGGTTAAGGTGTTGGTCTACCAGTCGGCCTAGTGGTTAAGGTGTTGGTCTACAAGTCAGCCTAGTGGTTAAGGTGTTGGTCTACCAGTCGGCCTAGTGGTTAAGGTGTTGGTCTACCAGTCAGCCTAGTGGTTAAGGTGTTGGTCTACAAGTCAGCCTAGTGGTTAAGGTGTTGGTCTACCAGTCGGCCTAGTGGTTAAGGTGTTGGTCTACAAGTCAGCCTAGTGGTTAAGGTGTTGGTCTACCAGTCGGCCTAGTGGTTAAGGTGTTGGTCTACCAGTCGGCCTAGTGGTTAAGGTGTTGGTCTACCAGTCGGCCTAGTGGTTAAGGTGTTGGTCTACAAGTCAGCCTAATAGCTAAAGTGTTGCCTAATAGCTAAAGTGTTGGTTTACCAGTCAGAAGGTTGTGAGCTTGAATACCAGGTCCACCAACCTTTTGGCCCCCAGAGCAACCTCAATTGCTCACGTTTATAAAATGTAGATCGCTCTGGATTAGGCTGCGTCTGCCAAATGCTGTAAATGTAAATTTTGAAGAAAAATAATCGGCAAAATCAACATTTTTGTCTGCAACAATCACAAAAAAATGTCTAAATCCTAGAGAGATAGTGTTACTGCTGCTGTTGCTGACAGTTTGCGATCGAAACAATTTATCAGGATTACATTATCTGTTTTTATAGAATTGTCTTTAAGAATAATGACCTGATATTTTGGTCCTACCTCCAGGGCCTGGTTTATATTGTGTGCATTTTCCTTCTAAGTCATGCAGCATTGATTAACAATGACAAGATCCAGATTGTGGTTAAAAACGTTTGAATAGACTTTCTTGCTCTGAACTATTTCTTTGTTCATCTTTTTTCACAGACATTTACATCGCTCTGTTTCTAGACTTAGGGGGTCACGGTGGCTTAGTGGGTAGCACGTTCGCCTCACACCTCCAGGGTCGGGGGTTCGATTCCCACCTCCGCCTTGTGTGTGTGGAGTTTGCATGTTCTCCCCGTGCCTCTGGGGTTTCCTCCGGGTACTCCGGTTTCCTCCCCCGGTCCAAAGACATGCATGGTAGGTTGATTGGCATCTCTGGAAAATTGTCTGTAGTGTGTGTGTATGAGAGTGTGTGTGCCCTGTGTGCTCTAGACTTTCTTCAAGCCTGAAATTTTAAATCATGTAACACAGTACAAACTTCCTCTTGATAATTATCCCCTCACTCTCACAAACATCTCAGCCGCTCTCACAGCACTCCTGTAACCCCATTTGGCCTACAGCTGAAAACTTCCTCCCCAATCCTTTTGGGATTTTGATAATGCTATGTGTAGTTTCGGTTGCAGTGCTTCATTTTGCAGGATATATGAGTTATCTTGCAGTTTGGGTGTGTGGTTTTGTGAATTGTGTTAAGTATTTTGAGAAAACCAGACTAGTTTGAAAAATTGTGTGTTAGCAATTGGAAAAAACTGTAATAGATAGATTAATGTAATAAATAGATTAGTGTATTAATTTATTCATTTTTAATTCATGCAAAATCCTTGCTTTGTGTTCAGATTAATACTGATGTATTTGAAAAATAAAAACATAAAAGTATTTTGTTTATTTTTAAATTTTAAATTACGTCACATCACGTCATGTCCGCTTCGCTTCGCGCCCATTATTCAGTCTGCATAGTGGTTGGTCTGTTATTCTGTGTTTGTGTCGGAATGTTCAGCTATGATAGGTGGCTTCATTTTCCATAACAGTAACTAAGACCCTGGTTATGGCTCCAAATCACAGGTTTATATTCATATATTTCTAATCCAGTGTGAATGCTTTGTAACGATCAGTAAGATTCCCAGCACAGGGTGAGATATTACGCTATATAGTTTCTCTGTATGGAGACGAGTCTGTTTAACTGTGAACAACTGCAGGAAATACAGACAGGATGGTGAGGGATTGACTCAGAAACTAACATTCAGTGTAACTAAAAGGATAACAACGTGTTCAGTACTAAATTTATAAACATGGTACATTGCACTGTTATAAGAAAATGATTGTGATGTGTTATAATAAAACACATTAAATTTGGGTGATGCAATGCGGTGTAATTTATACGTTATACAGTGTCTGTATCTATGTAATTGTTATGAGAGCCATGATGGCTCCCTCTGCTGGTCTACAGAGGACATTGCCACACTTTCTCATCAGGACTCTACTTCCCACAATCCATGGCACCACCAGCTCAACACACCTGTTTCCTGTTTGTAAACACCTGGTCCATTTAAGCTCACTCAGAACTCTCGGATGATGCGAAGTATTGTTAGCACTGTCTGCATACTGAGTGTCTATTCTGTTCTGTCTATTGCCTTGTTTTGACCTTGCTTGTTTATCGTGTTTACGAATGTTTGCTACCTGCCCTGACCCTCGCCCGGATTATTGACTACGGTTTTTGGATTCCCTTTGATGTTTACCTGATGTGTGACCCTTGCCTGTTTTGGATATTGCCTAATAAACCAGCATTTGGATCTAATCTGTTTCACGTGCGTGACAGTAATATACTGATAATAACATGATACTAATAATAATAATAAAAAAATGTTAGTTCACGATCACTCAGCACTTACTAATGTAGATTAAAATGTTCTGTATTTTTTTTAACCATTTATGCTCAGTGTACATGACAGTGATTTTCAGATTAATTGATTAATTGTGATTAATTATTCAGATTGAAAGTTTCAGCTGGTTGCAGGTTAAATTTATTGCCACAAGTAAAAATGAGCAAACAGAATAAAAAAGTCTTCTTAAACTGCAGTGTGTCCTAATTAATACACCTAATTATCTAATGCTAATAATCTAATTATTAGATGTTGAAAAATGTGAATCTTGCTAATGTTTTTAGACTGAAAATTGAGTTGTGGTTGCCAGGAATGGTACAAATGATTATTTATTTAACACTTTTTTTTTGTTCTTGCAGAAATCAAAATATACCTCCAAAAAAAGTCTGGTAAAGGTGAGAAGTATTACAATATTTTTCTAAAAAAAAAAACAAACAAACAAAAAAAACATCCTTTCGTATTATTTTAAATTCTTCATTAACATCCTGACAAATCCTGAAAATTTGCAGCAACTTTTATTTTTTCTACATTAGTAATGCCAGAGTTAACAACACATTTCTATTTGCCAATTTTTTGAAAATCATAACAAAAGGATCTGCTTATAAAAAATGTGCTTATGAAAGATTTGGATTGTAGACTTTAAGATCTGAGATCAAATCACAACACTGAGACATGAGAACAATGGCAGAATAATGAGTTTGATACGTAAACTTAAACAGAATGCTAAATAACACAGGAAGAAAAAAACAGAAAAAAGGCAGTTATTTATTATAATGATCCATTAAGCTTAGTTTATTTTAATGATCTATTAAACTTAGTTATTTATATAGTCTAACATTAATCTTCATTTATTTGTACTATTAGTTTGTGCAGCACTTTGGGTAAAAATTTCACTGAGAATAAAAGCACTGTTAAGAACGTAAGGTACCAAAGCCATGATAAAAACCGACCCAAATGCAGGGATAAAAAAAAACACGGTTTATTAATAAGGAAAAACATCCAGGAGGAAAATAACGGAAACAGTGTTAACAATCAGTTCACATAAAACAACAAAGAGTGGTGCAAAATATAGGAAATAAATAGACATGAAAATTAACAGGCAATTACGAACAGGTGAGTCCACACGTGAAACACGTGACAACACGCTGCCCCATAACGTTCCCACAGAGACCTGACAAACACAACCTTAATAAATAAACATAATACAAACCAAGCAACCGAACACACCAATGAACAAAGACTTGACAAAGACAGACACCAAAGGACAGGTACAGTATAAATAAGGCAACATATTAGGAGTAATTGGAAACATTCAACAAGGATCAATACACCTGCAGCACCCTCTGGTGGTCTGACAGGGATTTGTTGCAGTTGCTGACACTGTATAACTGTATTTTTGCAGCTTAATAAGTCATATTTGTTCCTATGTGTGAAACATTAAACTGTAGGCCAAATGCATTTGTACAATTAGTCTGGATTTTGGGTTTGTAATTAGTGTAAAAATCTGATTTAAACTTTACTTAAAAAAGCTTACACTTGTAAATGCCTGGGTTTAATTGCCTGAATTCTTCACCCACACAGCTCCAGCAAAAGCATCAGCTTCTAAAAAGAAAGCAACGAGGAATAAAGGTTGGTATTTATTTATTTTTTATTTCCTTTGCCTGGACCGCTGGTGCGTTATGAGGAGGGAAAAATTAATAAGTTATAATCAGTTTTAGTAATATTAGTTTTAGGTATCAGTTTTTCATTTCTATAGTTAATTACATAACGTGAAAATTATATAAAAACTTATTTATTCCAGTTGGTTTATAAGAAGTTCTATATAAAACCATATGATGTTAAAAAATTTTTACATTTGTTTTTTTAGTAATTATTTTTTATATTATTATAACGTGTATAATATTTTTAAACACTTAACAAGTTAGGATGTTTACATTTTAAAGTGCTTAAATGTAAATTTACTTAATTTCAAAATACATTTTATCATATTTTATCAAATATGACCAAACGCAATCCACGCATCCTGGACATGTGGTCTTGGGCAACGCCCACATGTAAAACACAGACACTCCTACCTCCGTAATAAACACAGAGATGTTAGTCCCATCCGAATCCATACATGAAATGACAGTCGTCGGCTGAAAAAAATTCTAACTTTAACGACCCCCTGTAAATCTAGTCCCATCCGAATAGAGCTCTAGTTTGTGCAGGGAAATGAGGGGCAGGACAGAAGAAGGGAAAAAATCATGCCTTGAATTTATTTAAATGAAAGATAATTAACTGTTGTAGGTTTATTCAATCAGGAATTTGATGTTGGCATGTTTTTTTGTGCAGCACAAGGCCAGAATGAAGCAAAAAGAATGAGATCAGATCCATGTAAATGTTTTCACTTTCATTTGGTTTAGAATAAGATTTATTGGCAGTAAGCTGGCTATAATTTGTGTGTGTGTGTGTGTGTGTGTGTGTGTGTGTGTGTGTGTGTGTGTGTGTGTGTGTGTGTGTGTGTGTGTGTGTGTGTGTGTGTGTGTTTAAATTCAAGTTCAATTTTAATTTTATGTCACAGAAAACCATCTAGTGATCTTTGATAGTATAACACTCTTGTGCAGCAGAGAGCCATAAAATAGACACCAATCTTGTGCTCCGCTTTACAGGTGAGAATCTTCTGTTTTTAAAGGATAAACGTGTTCAGTTAATCAGCAGAATAAGAAACGTCACTGAAATCGTTGATCACCTCGACTTAACCGAGGAACAAGCGGCGAAAGTGCGAGCAGAGAAGACAGATCAGGAGAAGATGAGGATGCTTCTGGATTTTATACAAAGCAGAACTGCTGCAGACAATCTAGTCTCAGTCTTGTGGGATCTCGCAAGTGATGTCATGCAAGACCTGATTGACGAGTGTGAGCACACATTTAACATACTTAATGACAATACAACATGTCTGGTCTGGTCTCATCTTATTTAGGCTAAAATAACAATTTTAGAAATAGAAATAATTTTTATTTTCACCAAACTAATTTTTCACAAAACATTTTTAAACCTAAGCCTATTTAGATCACAATATTAAAATATTTAGATAAAGCTAATATATATATATATATATATATATATATATATATATATATAAATATATTTAGATATATATTATATATATATATATATATATATATATATATATATAGATTCTTTATAAAGTGGTAACATTTCATTTGTGTCTTTTTTATGTTTTTTTCTTTTATGTTTTTTTTTAGGAAGAGCCATGAATAGATTCCACGTCTGATGTATCACTCTTGATTTCATCAAGGATCAACTTTCATCCCTTTATATTATATTAATTTGATTTAACTTAAAATTCTTTCCATTTAAGCACTATATATTTTATGAAAATCATTTACAGGGTTAGAAATGTTAGCTATTAATGTAGCTAAGTACAATTTACACTTTTAGTTAAAGTTAGTTAAAGCTACTCTTACCAGCTAGCTGCTCTTTCAGACATTCAGCAGTCAATTGTGGTCAGAGAATTTAGCACTAATAGGTAGGATCTGATTTCTGAATTGCCATAAACATGTTTTTACTGACAAAAACACTGGACTACAATTGCCACTATTTCTATTGCATTTAGAGAACATCGGGAATCAGGGAATGTTGTAGAAAAAAATTTCAAAGGCATTAAATTCTGTTACAAAAAGTACCAGAAAGAGGCTGTACTTTTTCTGATGGTGCTAAAGACCATATCATAGACCACAGCACAACAGGTATGAATAAAAAAGAATAATTACAGAAACATGAGGAACAGGTGTGCAGAGGTGGGAAGGGACTAAGGATCGTTGTGGGGCAAATACATAAGTACCCTCTAGCTTTGTGATAACTTAGCCTTCCCCTAAACCATAATGTTGAACAATCTTTGCTTTCTGGTCATTTGAGGCCTTCGTGTTGCCACTCTTCAGAGGAGAGACAAAGAGAACAACAGCTTGTAACCGACCACCTTAAATACCTTTTCTCATGATCAGATGCACATGTCTAAGAAGTTCAAGGCTTAAAGAGCCACCAAACCAATTGTGTGTTCCATTTAATCAGCGCTAAGTAGTTACAGGTATTCATATCAACAAAATGGCAAGGGTGCCCAAATTTATGCACCTGTCTAATTTCGTTTTGATGCATATTGCACCTTTTCTGTTAATCCAATAAACCTCATTTCACTACTGAAATGTTACTTTAGTGTCCTTCAATTATTTGATAGATCAAAATGAAATTGCTGATAAAACACCCAAATATTTATAAATGAAAATCATGGAAATTGTCAGGGGTGCCTAAACTTTTGCATACGACTGTAATGGAAAACTTTTACCTTCGTTTTAATTGTCCTCATCTCTTATGGATAAATCCACATACAGGTAAAACTCCTCTTCTCATGCTTTTTTTTTTTTTTTAGGTATGCTCGTTCGCTGGTACACTGTCATGTATATACCTATATCTGTATCTGCTCTGTATATATTCATTCATTCATTCATTCATTCATTTTGTACCGCTTATCCGAACTTGTCGGGTCACGAGTCTCTGTGCCTATCTCAGGCGTCATCGTACATCGCGGCAGGATACACCCTGGACGGAGTGCCAACCCATCACAGGGCGCACACACACTCTCTCATTCACTCACACACTCCAGACAATTTTCCAGAGATGCCAATCAACCTACCATGCATGTCTTTGGACCGGGGGAGGAAACCGGAGTACCCGGAGGAAACCCCCGAGGTACGGGGAGAACATGCAAACTCCACACACACAAGGCGGAGGTGGGAATCGAACCCCCAACCCTGGAGGTGTGAGGCGAACGTGCTAACCACTAAAGTAATTAAGTAATAATTATAAAAGAATGTAATAAAAATAAGTATGTATGTAATAAAGTGTCAACATTAAACATAGACAACTGCCGTTTACACAAGATTTATTCCTTTAGCCAAGTCATCCTTTGCATTTGAAATTTGCGAGTGGAACTGAGAGGAACATGATCATAATAATCTATGTTATATTTACCAATTCAGAGAAGAAATTCAGAATACATAAACATTAGAGTTTCATTTATTTCCAGATGTCAGAAAAGTACAGTGTTAAAGATGTCATGAAATGAAAAAGGCATAAAAAGGTTAAAATAAATAAATGTTTGAGAACAAACATTCCGAATGCAATAAGTCTGTTTTTATTAGGAAATAAACATGGTTGTGGTCAGTAAACTGTCTGATCTTAAAAAAAAGCACATTTGTAAATAGTAATAAAACATTTTTTTCGTGTATTTTGTTTAAAGACCCAGTAAACACTTAAGTTAGCAGGAAATGGAATTTTCAGGCTTTACGGTGTTTAGAGTGAAACAAAGGGGGCAGAAAAGGGGGGAAAATACGAAAATGGAGTGAAAGATAAAGAATGAATAAGGAAAGAAAAAAAGAAAAATGGAGGAATGTGTGTGTGTGTGTGTGTGTGTGTGTGTGTGTGTGTGTGTGTGTGTGTGTGTGTGTGTGTGTGTGTTCAATCGCCGACTCTGCCAGTGATCTGCAGCAGGAAAAGGAAGATCTGGATGATGTCGGTGTAGAGAGACAGAGCTCCGAATATGTACTCCTCTGGACTCAGGCTAAGAGATCGGTTCCCCAACAGCAGCTGAGTGTCATATGCCAGGAACTACACACACACACACACACACACACACACACACACACACACACACACACACACACACACACACAAAAACACACACACACAGTGTTTACAGTAGCTCAACATTCACATTAACTACTAATTTTTTCTCGTTAATCAGCTAAAACAGAATGTAATGTACATCACATGTTCATAATGATTAAGTTTAAAGACACTTCCTAACATTTTAGATATTTAGACCAGTTATTGTGGTCAGAACTAACACACAGTGCAAGTGTTGAGGCTGGACTCACCAGTGTGAAAAAGATTGCCCCGAAAGCAGCGTACAGCATGTGCAGCCACCGAATCTAAACCCCATAGAGAGGAAAACATTCATTAGTTTAGTTTATTACTGCAGGATTCAGGAGTGTTTCATTCAGCACTACACACACACACACACACACACACACACACACACACACACACACACACACACACACACACACACACACAATCTGATGATCATCCTTACATCATCTTTAAGTCTGTCTACCTCACCCTCATCTACTGTACACAGTGTCTGTGTGCTACAATGAGAGGAAGTGAGTGTTTGTGTGTAGGTTAGAGTGAGTGTTACACTGTGTATGTGTGTTACAGTGTGTATGTGTGTTACAGTGTGTATGTGTGTTACACTGTGTATGTGTGTTACAGTGTGTATGTGTGTTACACTGTGTATGTGTGTTACACTAAGTGTTACATTGAGTGTTTCAGTGTGTTACACTGTGTATGTGTGTTACACTGTGTATTACACTGTGTATGTGTTACAGTAAGTGTTACAGTAAGTGTTACAGTAAGTGTTACAGTGTCTGTATTACAGTGAGCGTTACAGTGTGTGTTACAGTGTGTGTTACAGTGAGAGTTATAGTGAGAGTTATAGTGAGTGTTACATACAGTAAGTGTAACACTGTGTATGTGTGTTACAGTGTGTGTGTTACAGTGTGTGTTACAGTGTGTGTTACAGTGAGTGTTACAGTGAGTGTAACACTGTGTATGTGTGTGTTACAGTGTGTGTTATGGTGAGTGTTACAGTGAGTGTTACAGTAAGTGTAACACTGTGTACAGTACAGACCCAACGTTTGGACACACCTTCTCATTCAAAGAGAACATTTAGTTCATAACAAAAAAGTGTGAGACGACTGAAAATATGTCATATTCTAGGTTCTTCAAAGTCGCCACCTTTTGCTTTGATTACTGCTTTGCACACACTCGGCATTCTCTTGATGAGCTTCAAGAGGTCGTCACCTGAAATGGTCTTCCGACAGTCTTGAAGGAGTTCCCAGAGATGCTTAACACTTGTTGGCCCTTTTGCCTTCACTCTGAGGTCCAGCTCACCCCAAACCGTCTCGATCGGGTTCAGGTCCGGTGACTGTGGAGGCCAGGTCATCTGGTGCAGCACCCCATCACTCTCCTTCATGGTCAAATAGCCCTTACACAGCCTGGGGGTGTGTTTGGGGTAATTTTTTTCACACCTTTTTGTTATATAATTCCACACGTGTTAATTCATAGTATTGATGCCTTCAGTGTGAAGCTACAATTTTCATAGTCATGAAAATAAAGAAAACTCTTTGAATGAGAAGGGGTGTCCAAACTTTTGGTCTGTACTGTATGTGTGTTACAGTGTCTGTATTACAGTGAGTGTTACATACAGTAAGTGTAACACTGTGTATGTGTGTTACAGTGAGTGTTACAGTGAGTGTTACATAAAGTAAGTGTAACACTGTGTGTGTGTTACAGTGTGTGTTACAGTGAGTGTTACATACAGTAAGTGTAACACTGTATGTGTGTTACAGTGAGTGTTACACTGTGTGTGTGTTACAGTGTCTGTGTTACAGTGAGTGTGTTACAGTGAGCGCTACTTACATACTGAAAGGAGAGAACGATGGCTGTGATGATGCCAGTGATAAGAAGCACAATGCTCATAACACAGAACAAACCGGTACATGAGGTGAAATCCACCTGAACACACACACACACTGAGTCAGTATCCTGAACACACGCAGTACTGAGTTCATACAGACTGAAAGTGACATAAATGCTCAGTAGGGTCATTAATATTGAGATTAGTCTAATAAATAACATATTAGAGACATAATTATGCATTTTTATCTCATTAAAATGTAGAGGCAGGCTGAGGGGCAGGCAGAGGAGACTCAGGGGTTCTGTGTCAGGAACAGTCTGGGTCGATTTTGTTAGCAGGAATAAATGTTTTAAGAGGGACAGTTGGCCATTGTAAGGCGAGACAACGAATTCATTCGATAAGGCTGAACAAAGGCGTGTTTTGAGAGCGTGTGTCTGGTCTTTACCTTGGTCTGGAAACTGAAGACTGTGACTGCAACACAGACCAGCGCCGTTATTCCCACAGCCAAGAACACGGTCTTTGTATCGTAATAACTAGAACCACAAAGGAGGGTTACGTTTTAAAAACACTGCACTGCTAATCAACACGTTAAACACGTTAATCCGGGTTCATCAGACCTGAACACAGGAGGCAATAATAAATCAGTCTTTATTAAAAGTATCACCAAAATGTATGTAATAAAGTGTCGACATTAAACATAGACAACTGCCTTTTACACCAGATTTATTCCTTTAGCCAAGTCATCTTTTGCATTTGATGTTTGCTTCTTTAGAGCTGTAAGTAGATATAAATATATATTTATAAATATAAATTTAATTTAAAACTTAATTATTCTGAATTTTATGTTTCTGTAAATCTGCTTTGAGAAAACGTCCATCTTCAAAGAGCTATATAAATAAATCTGTACTGAATTAAGTGCTATGGTCAGGGCTAGGCTCCTGTGGTTTCCCAGTTCCCTTGTGTTTCGTGTGTTTCTCCTTTTCTTTCTGTGTGTGTGTGTGTGTGTGTGTGTGTGTGTGTGTGTGTGTGTGTGTGTCTAACCTTGATATTGTTCCTGTCATGTAGGACATGGCGAGAGTCTGTGGGAGAGAGAAACAGATTTAGCCATGCACATTTCAGCGCCTACACTCGCAGAACAATGCTGTCATCCACTGCAAAACATTGTGGTCTAAAACATTGTGACATGCTCCCGTCCTTCAGCTTGAATTTCGGGCATCATTTAAAGACTTACGAAAATAAACAGAAGGACCAAATTCAGAGGAAATCGTCTCCTGTGAATGAAAGGGAATAGCGTCATACACATTTCTGTTTGATGCACACTTTAGTAAACACAGCAGAGTAGGACAAAAATAATTCAAACCTTAAATGAAGATGCAGGAAAGTTTTAACACCACATTAGGAGTAAGTCATTCATTCATTCATTCATTCATTTCCTACCGCTTATCCGAACTTCTCGGGTCACGGGGAGCCTGTGCCTATCTCAGGCGTCATCGGGCATCGAGGCAGGATACACACTGGACGGAGTGCCAACCCATCACAGGGCGCACACACACACTCTCATTCACTCACTCACACACACACTCTCATTCACTCACACACTCACACACTACGGACAATTTTCCAGAGATGCCAATCAACCTACCATGCATGTCTTTGGACTGGGGGAGGAAACCGGAGTACCCGGAGGAAACCCCTGAGGCACGAGGAGAACATGCAAACTCCACACACACGAGGCGGAGGCGGGAATCGAACCCCCGACCCTGGAGGTGTGAGGCGAACATGCTAACCACTAAGCCACCGTGCCCCCCAGGAGTAAGTCATATGACATAATAGATAAACCTGCAACTCTGTCATTAATCAGCTATGTCTTGTGAGGCAAGAAGCCAATGTAACACAGGGTACACTGTGCCAAAACGTTTGCACATGGGTGTAGCATATGTGTGTTTCGTGTGTTGCCTAATCAGTGTTTGTCTTGTGGCGAGATGGATGAACTCACCTGGCTTTTTCACAGCACACCAACACAAGGTATACGGCGAAAAAAACACCTCTGTGGAGAAAAACACAGATGTACAACATACAAAATACCCAAATACATGACCGTCATCATGGTCTGTTTACACTTTGTGTTTGTAATTAATTTGCATAAATGACCAAAACTCACAGCGACACCCAATAAATCGCAGGATTCCTGGTGACGAAAAGACGCACTGGATCTCTGTAGGAAATAAACAGGCGTGTGTCAGGTGTGTAATCGTGAGGACGTGTGTTTTCACACATCTGGTGATTAACGATACTCACACGAACACGAACACGGCTACGATGGCGGTTGTGAATAACAGTTGGGATGCTAATATTAGATAAACCTGCAACAACACCAACGACACAGTGTTTCTGAATGAAACATTTATTCAGCTTCTTCAGTACTTATAGTACAAAACCATGTCTCACCTTTCTGATGAATGCATGTCTGATACTTTTATTGTCGCACAATGCACCTACGTCAAAGGCCTCCATGTTGTCTGAGAAACAAACAGTGCAGACATTACCAGTAATTATTGCCCTTGTGTACCTCGGTAAGTAAATAAAAGCCGCACCGTCGGTCAAAATGAGTCTTTTCAGAATGGTGAAGTTAATGGTGGAGAAATGATGAGAATCCAAATCTTACTAATTAGTGGTGAAATGTTGACGAGATTTTAATGTGTAATAAAGAACCGGTTCATCGCTACACAAATGATCTGTTGTGACGTACTGAAACATTTCTGAACGAATCGATTCATTATGATACGTTTCATGAAGCACAGAATAATTTCCAAAAAAAAAAAAACTCCTATAAGAACTGATTCATTGTGATACACAAGGTTTCATGATTCACTGAACCATTTTCTAAGGAATCAATTCAAAGTAATATGTAAGATTTCATAATGCACTGAATCATGTCCTAAAGAATACAGTTTTACATAAGATTCTCGTGTGTGTGTGTGTGTGTGTGTGTGTGTGAGAGAGAGAGAGAGAGAGAGAGACAGACCTGGGTTGGTGGGAGGTGTTCCTGAGGACATGTGGGTGGGAATAATGTCTGGTATTCCCGATGTCTGTATGCCAGCTCCATGACTTACTGGAGTGGGAAAAATGTGAGGTGGGGTAAAATAACTCCCCCCCTGTGGCTTAGCTCTGTTATACTCCTGCTGCTGCTGATAGGACTCTTCATAACTCGGAGGAAGATCAGACTTAAACATGATGATTATGATGATGAGGACGAAGCTGGGAAATTTAAAGAAGGTCTTTTTACTGACACTGGACCAAACTTCAGCACATACCTGATATACACATATACAGTCTTTATAACTATGATGAAAACACAACTATGTCCAATAGTTTACATAGTCTACTCTATCTATCTATCTATCTATCTATCTATCTATCTATCTATCTATCTATCTATCTATCTATCTGTCTGTCTGTTTGTCTGTCAGTATGTCTATCTATCTATCTATCTATCTATCTATCTATCTATCTATCTATCTATCTATCTATTTATCTGTCTGTTTGTCTTTCAGTATGTCTATCTATCTATCTATCTATCTATCTATCTATCTATCTATCTATCTATCTATATTTCTGTGTCTATCTATCTATCTATCTATCTATCTATCTATCTATCTATCTATCTGTCTGTCTGTCTGTCTGTCTGTCTGTCTGTCTGTCTGTCTGTCTGTCTGTCTGTCTAGTGGTTATTTAAATGGTTGCCATGGACACCTGAGCGGTTTCAACAGACTAACCCGTTACAGCGCGTACAGCGCACAGTAATAAACCGCCCTGCCCCCTACACATGTACACTAGTTAGGGTGCGAATCACTACAATCTGTACCCTACATAGTGCACTACATATCCAATGTAAACACGTCACATACACTTGTTTATTATCGCTTAGAGTTTAGACAGTGTTTTATGTTTTATAAGTTGAACCCAATAGTTTAATAGCATGTATATAATTTAGTTAGATTGTTTTATATAGAGAGGTGATGATGGAGTGTGAGAGCTTTGTTTTACATTAAAGTCAAGTTTACATTAGAACAACAAATATGTAGAAAAAGTGTGAACCCTAATATAAGAGTGATTATGGATAATAAAGTTGGGCATATGAGTGCTGTAAAGTGTGTTAATGTAGTGTGTAAAAGTGAATAAAAGTGTAATATAGTTATACTCACCGCTCTGAGGAGTTCTTACATCTACTGGACTACAGCTCTGTGGTCAGACTCACACACTGTTCTGCGCATGCGCAACTCCAACACACCTCTGTTACATATACAGTCTACCTGTCTGTCTAACTATCTAATGTACACAAATGGTATATAAATCATATCCAATAAATACACAGGCTTTGTGTTTTGTCCAATATCATTAATACAATATTATAAGAGTAAATGCTATTGTTTTCAAAATAATGTTTTTTTTTAGAATTCCTTTATCCTTTATTTATTTATTTTTTGTCTGTTTGTATTTAAATGTGTGTATTTTAATTTAAAATTTTTTATTTTCATTTTATTTCTATTTTCTGTGAATATTTGTAGTCTCTGTGTAAGGTACGTAAAGATCCTTCTGATTCTGAGTCTGATTCTGATTCTGATTCATTCTGAGTCAATTTGATTTATTTATTTAAGTGATTCTGATAAATCCTGCAGAACCTTCTGGACTGTTCATGGACCTTCTGGACTGTTCATGGACCTTCTGGACTGTTCATGGACCTTCTGGACTGTTCATGGACCTTCTGGACTGTTATGTGGACTTGGATTTGTTAAATCAAGATATTATTTCGCATACATAAAGATTTTACAGTAAATTCTGAGGAAAACTAGAAAAGCTATTTTTTACTTGACTTTGACAATGATTTTTTACAATGACTGTGGTATCATTTGCAAACTTTATTATCTTGGTGTTGGTTTTTAGAACCCATGCAGTGCAGTCATACGTGAAGAGGGTGTACAGGGTTATTATTATTATTATTATTATTATTATTATTATTATTATTATTATTATTATTAATCAGTAGTAGTCGTCTACATTATAATTGCCTACTGAACTTTTGTATTGTAAACCTTTATTTTGACATTTAAAACCCGGAAGTGCGAGTGACGATAAAGGCGGAAGTATTGCATGTGTAAACACAGGCACGGTACGGCGATGATGATAATAATCTCTATAAGTTAGTTCCATGTAAACAGTGTTCCTGTTACAGTACATCATTTTTATTATTTTATATCAGACTGAGAGAGTGTCACAATGCTGAAAGCTGTAATTCTCATCGGAGGACCACAGAAAGGTAAACCAACCCTGAGGTACACTAAACCTGAGGTAAACTAATCCTGAGGTACACTAACCCTGAGGTACACTAAACCTGAAGTACACTAAACCTGAGGTAAACTAATCCTGAGGTACACTAAACCTGAAGTACACTAATCCTGAGGTAAACTAATCCTGAGGTACACTAAACCTGAGGTACACTAAACCTGATGTACACTAAACCTGAGGTACAATAAACCTGAGGTACACTAAACCTGAGGTAAACTAATCCTGAGGTAAACTAAGCCTGAGGTACACTAACCCTGAAGTACACTAAACCTGAAGTACACTAACCGTTGGGTACACTAAACCTGAGGTACACTAAACCTGAGGTACACTAACCCTGAGGTACACTAAACCTGAAGTACACTAAACCTGAGGTAAACTAATCCTGAGGTACACTAAACCTGAAGTACACTAATCCTGAGGTAAACTAATCCTGAGGTACACTAAACCTGAGGTACACTAAACCTGATGTACACTAAACCTGAGGTACAATAAACCTGAGGTACACTAAACCTGAGGTAAACTAATCCTGAGGTAAACTAAGCCTGAGGTACACTAACCCTGAAGTACACTAAACCTGAAGTACACTAACCGTTGGGTACACTAAACCTGAGGTACACTAAACCTGAGATAAAGTAACTCTGAGGTACACTAACCCTGAGGTACACTAACCCTGAGGTAAACTAACCCTGAGGTACACTAAACTGGAGGTTAACTAACCCTGAGGTAAAGTAACCCTGAGGTACATTAACCCTGAGGTACACTAAACCTGAGGTAAACTAACCCTGAGATAAAGTAACTCTGAGGTACACTAACCCTGAGGTACATTAAACCGGAGGTAAACTAACCCTGAGGTACACTAAACCGGAGGTAAACTAACCCTGAGGTAAAGTAACCCTGAGGTACATTAACCCTGAGGTACACTAACCCTGAAGTACACTAAACCTGAGGTAAAGTAACCCTGAGGTACACTAAACCGGAGGTAAAGTAACCCTGAGGTAAAGTAACCCTGAGGTACACTAAACCTGAGGTAAACTAACCCTGAGGTACACTAACCCTGAGGTAAATTAACCCTGAGGTACACTAACCCTGAAGTACACTAAACCTGAGGTAAATTAAACCTGAGGTACACTAACCCTGAAGTACACTAAACCTGAGGTAAATTAACCCTGAAGTACACTAAACCTGAGGTACACTAACCCTGAAGTACACTAAACCTGAGGTAAATTAACCCTGAAGTACACTAAATCTGAGGTAAATTAACCCTGAGGTACACTAAACCTGAGGTACACAGCTGTTTACTGTGAGTACAGGACTAGAGACTAGACAGTGTAAAAGAAACTGATTAAACTCTTCTCTTGTGTCTGTGTTTGTTTCTTTACCTTTAATAAGTCCGATTTACTCCAACAAAACAGGAGAAGTGCAGGAAGAAAGGCAAAGGATCAAGTGGAAGAGAATGGGAATAAATAGAAATAGAAG
>NC_062523.1:1421187-1433687 GCF_022655615.1 Tachysurus fulvidraco | reverse complement strand
CTTATCACATGGAGATGGATATAGTGGACCTTTAAATCCATTTAAGGGACATAAGCAGATAGTAATTAGTCATTTAAAGGTGTAGTACATCTGTATAATGTTCCAGTTTAATACCTTCAGTAGATCCTAAATCCTTTATCATTGCCGGTTGTGTCTTGTTTCAGGAAATGTTTACGTCCATCCTACCGCTAACATCGACCCCACTGCTGTGGTGAGTATTAAAGTCCTCACCTGTAGGCTGATTTATTAGGATTATATGCTGTGGATCTGCTCAGTGAAGCATGGTGATGGTAGCATCGTGGTGAGTTACTCTGTTTTTAATACTGTTGAAGTCTTCATTATCATATGTTTGGATTCTCGCAGTTGGGTCCAAACGTGTCAATAGGAACCGGAGTGACGATCGGCGCCGGGGTTCGAGTCAGAGAGTCCATCATCCTCCACGGAGCCACTTTACAAGCATGTTCTTTATTTCCCTCTTACTTTTATCTGGTTTGACACAGAGCTCTGACTGTTCTCAGAAGATGAGTCCTATACAGACACCTGAGCTGTGTGTGTGTGTGTGTGTGCAGGATCACAGCTGTGTGTTAAACAGTATAATCGGGTGGGACAGCACCGTCGGGAAGTGGGCGAGAGTGGAGGGAACGCCGAGTGACCCGAACCCCAACGACCCGTATGCCAAAATCGACAGCGAGACTCTGTTCAGAGACGGAAAACTGACACCGTCCATCACCATACTGGGTATGACCACACGTCCACCATCTTCATCATCATCATCATCAAGTTTCTGTAGTTTTAACATTTTTGTGTTTGTGTGTTTGCAGGCTGTAACGTGACGATCCCGTCTGAAGTGATCATCCTCAACTCCATCGTCCTGCCGCACAAAGACCTCAACCGCAGCTTTAAAAACCAGATCATCCTGTAACGGATATTCGATGTGTCTCGCAACGCGTTCGCCAAAATATTCTCTTCAGTCCTGTTTAGTTTGAGGCTGTGTGTTTGGAAATAAACCAGTCTGCTGACTTCTTTTACATAGTGCTCTATTTTAGACAGAATTCCCAAACTCCCTATTAATGATCCTTTCTCGTCCGGTTACAGTAATGACAAATTTCCTCTAAGAGCCTTTTGTGTTTATTCTAATTAGCTTATTTATTGTGATTTGGTCCAATAAATAATTCCATTGGCTAAAGATCACTTAGTAAAGTTTAACTACACTCCGGTCACAGATCGTCTAACACACTGGATCTGGATCGCTGTGTGTTTAATTAATTTGTCAGTAATTAATTGGGTATCAGTTCACTGTAGAGCACCAGCAGGACTTTCAGGGCCTGTGGACGTTTTAGCCAATTACAGCGAGCAGCGAGAATTACGCTAACTCGTACATAAACTAAACGGCTTTTGTTAATTAGCTATGAAATAAAGTATCAAACAAAACAGGGCAGTTTTTCACCGCAGTGATGATTTTACCTCCATTATAAACAGCAGACATGTGAAGGTTTATATTACATTACTGAATGTGAGACAGGTGTGTGTGTGTGTGTGTGTGTGTATTCGTTGGTTTTAGTACAGTCTGGTGCTCAGCTGTGATTTACTGAAACAGGACATTAAGATCCAAGCCTCATTATAATAATCTTTATTTATGCAAATCCTCTAAGCTGCTTTAAGACACAAATATTTAAAAAATACAGATCTACGTTTTTCTGATAATGTCGTGACTTTTTTCTGCCAAAAACTGTTTGTTCTCTAAAAGAATGTGAGCGAGGTTCAGGAGCTTCCTGTACTGAAGTGTCAATCATCAGGTCATAATGTTAAGGTGTGTGTTGTGTTTAATAAAGTAAGAGTTAAATATTAATGTGTGGACTTAATGAAAGAACTCATACACTTACTATTGGGATTGATTTACACTGCTGTGTTGAGCTGTGGGTTGTGATCAGTCAGAAGGGGTTGAGTTTTTATAAAAGCGGCTCTGACGGTCATCCAGACGCTCATGGGTTTATATCCACTTGTTTCTATGGTAACCGCTCTCTCACACTGCTGATGTAGGGACTGTGATGTATGTTATGGGAGGAGTCTCAAGTGTCAGAGCTGCAACTTAACTTTCCTTCATCTTAAATATATTAAAATATAACAACATATAATCAGATGAATGACAAGAGGTTTTTTGCATGAATTATTCTGATATGTTAATGACAGGAATATGTGTGTGTGTGTGTGTGTGTGTGTGTTTTAATATGGGAACATATTTAACTAACCACACACCTTGCTGCATAAAGTTTATTTACATTTTCATAGTGTTCCCATAATCAAAAGTACCAAAACATCCAGTGATCACACACACACACACACACACACACACACACACACACACACACACAGACCCTGTCGCAGTCCTGTCCCTCTCACTTGGGTGATGTAAAGAACTTCTTTTTTGCCGGTTCAGGTCGTGGTTTGGGTCTGGAACACAACAGGATACTAAATACATTTTTTTACTGAGATTAAAGCGCGTGAGTGTGTGTGTGTGTGTGTGTCTTACGGGTTGTTAAAAGCATTGCCTAGGGTCTTGATTCTGCCCTTGATGGAGGAGCCACCTGGAGTCCTGCTGTATTTACTCAACTCAGGAGAGGTAACGGGTTTGAACATCCGATCTGTGAAACACACACACACACACACCTGTTACTCCATAAAAAGGCAAAGGACAAAATGTAAATGAGTGTAAATGGAGAAATAGCATCTCCAAAGTGCTAAATCTTCCAGTAACGCAGCTCAGCTATTTCAGCACGTCAAACACACACACACACACAAACATCACCTCCTCCAGGTTTAATGGGGATATTTTACTTTAGTCCTAATTGAACATCAGCGCCACAACAACAACTGAGAAGTTACAAGCCTGGAAAAGCATCACCAAGAACAACACAACAGTTTAGAGTCAGTGGGTCTCTGGCTTGATGCAGTTAGTGCAAGCAAATATGAAGTGTTATTAACTTTAACACTATACTTTTCATATATTTAAGGGAACGTAATGAGACCAAGTTCATTCTTACAGTTTTAAACCATTTACATTTATGCAAATTAGCGTTGGATGACTGAACAGATGGTCATGAGTTTGAACCCCAGGACAATAAAGTTGCCACTGTTGGGCTTCTGAGCAAAGCCCCTAACATGAGGTACATGTACTGTAAGTGTCTCTGGTGTGTAAGTGTGTATATTATCTCCTGAGATTTGATTATTAAAGCAAAAAAAAAAAAAAAAAAGTCTAACTTTCGAGTCAATCATCTGACCTGAACCGAACTGTAGCTCCAAATTACTGTCATTACAAAGGGTTTGACATTCGGACTAGTGGACAAAAGTACCAGAGTGGATCTTCTCCAAACTGCTAGAAGCACACAGTTGTGTAGAACAGCTATACACAAAGAGCATAGAACAGCTCCATGAAGACATGGCCTTAAGGTGAAGTTTGGAGAAATTGGAAGATCTCTGATTGTGACTCAACACCACTGAACACTACGATGAACTGGAACTGGAGTCTCCTTAACATCCCAACAACAGAGTCTGATCTCACTAATGTTCCTGTACCTGAATAATCACTAATCCACACAACCATGATCCAACATCTAGTAGAGAACCTTAAAACACACAGTTGTGTTTACCTCGGTCCAAGGCTGGAGTGGGGTTGCTGATGTTGGACTGTATGAGAGAAGAGATAAGCTGATCAGGGTGTGTGTGTGATCTGGGCTGATCTCTCTCTGCAGTAAGGCATCTGTTCCAGTAATCAGACGGGAAAGAGAGCAGGCGCAGCATCACCTGAAGACAAAGATCACAACATGAAGGTCATGAGGAATATACAGTGCAGTGTAATGAGGCCACACACACACACACACACACACACACACACACACACACACACACACACACACACACACCCTTTAGTGTGCAACTCACTTTGGGCTGCGTGTTGGTGTCTCTCATGATGGTAAGGGGAGACGGCTCTGACATGCCATGTCCGATAATAGTTGGTCCAAAAACACGAGCCAGATTGTTCTGATCCATCTGACAGTGAGGACTCTGAGTAACCCTATTTAACACATCATGTTACCACGGACAACTGCATTTACACAACATGGTTCTCAATAGTGCTGAGTGTTAAAGCGTGAACTTTTCCAGCACTTCACAACACTTCACCTTCACAAATTATGTGATCAGATTTATTAGATTTCTTATTTCTGTGTGCGTGTGTGTGTGTGTATGTATGTGTGTATGCATGTATGTGTGTGTGTGTGTATGCATGTATGTGTGTATGTGTGTGTGTGTGTGTATGTACGTATGTGTGTGTGTGTGTGTGTGTGTATGTATGTGTGTGTATGTACATATGTGTGTGTGTGTGTGTGTATGTATGTGTGTGTATGTACGTATGTGTGTGTGTCTGTATGTATGTGTGTGTATGTATGTATGTGTGTGTGTGTGTGTGTTTGTCTATTTGTTTGTGTATTTGTCTGTGTGTGTTTTTGTGTGTGTGTGTATGCATGTGTGTGTGTTTGTGTGTGCGTGCGTGTGTATGTGCGGATGTGTGTGCGTGTGTGTGCGCGTCCTTCACCTCTGTAAGTGCAGTATCAGGAAGGCGAGAGTCTCCCTGTTCGGCTGTGGAAGCTCTCCTATGGCCTGCATCATCATCGCTGAGCTGTTATCATCATCTGCTAGTTCTGTTAATAAATGATGAATATGTTTAAATAAAACAAATAAAATACAGAGGCCACGCCTCCTTCACCCATACAGACACAGAAGCCACACCTCCATCACTCATACAGACACAGAAGACACGCCTCCATCACTCATACAGACACAGAAGACACGCCTCCATCACTCATACAGACACAGAAGCCACACCTCCATCACTCATACAGACACAGAAGCCACACCTCCATCACTCATACAGACAGAAGCCACACCTCCATCACTCATACAGACACAGAAGCCACGCCTCCATCACTCATACAGACACAGAAGACACGCCTCCATCACTCATACAGACACAGAAGACACGCCTCCATCACTCATACAGACACAGAAGCCACGCCTCCATCACTCATACAGACACAGAAGCCACACCTCCATCACTCATACAGATACAGAAGACACGCCTCCTTTCCTCATATATGTACAGAAGTCATGCCTTCTTCACTCATAGACACAGAAGCCACACCCCCTTCACTCATACAGACACATAGCCACGCCCCATTTGCTCATACAGACACTGAAGCCACGTCTCCTTTCCTCATATAGGTACAGAAGCCACGCCCAATTATATGAAACGGGTGGATACTAGCATTAAGACCAAGGCCAGTGAGATGCAAATACAAAAGCCACGCCTCCTTCACTGAGATAAACATAAGCCACACCTCCTTACATCAACAGTATTGGGTACATGCCTTTATCCAGAGCGACTCACACTGTGATACCAATGCAGAGACTCCGCCTCCTTGACTGAGATACAGATATACAGGCCACGCCTCTCTCCAGATCACTCCCCCCTCACTCAGGTTACAGAGGAGCACAAGGCAGAAGCTCTGGAGTAAACAGAATCTTTCATACACATCATTAGAGCAGAAGTTCAGGAGTTTATTCTAATTCAGGATGAGAAGCTGTCTGCTGGAAACGGGATGCTGTCTGAATATTCAACACTATATTAAGTTCAGGGCTGATTCAACACACACACACACAGACAGACACACACACACACAGACAGACACACACACACACACAGACAGACACACACACACACACACAGACAGACACACACACACACAGACAGACACACACACACACAGACAGACACACACACACACAGACAGACACACACACCGACACACACACACACACCGACACACACACACACACACACACACACACACACACACACACAGCAAGGGCTACAACATGATGAAACTCATCTGTCTTTTAATAAAATGCACAGATAAAGAAATCAGTCTTACACCACAAACTTGTTTATTAATAAAATCAGCTTTAGTGTTGAAATAAAGTTGAACAATATGAAACATGACAAAATATATATTTTTAAATTCCTCTGGGAAAAAAATGGTTAAGTGCCAAATGTTCATTAGGAAATTCACTGAAGTATTTCACAGAGAGAAAAAAATCTCATTAAGAAACTCATCTGAGCCTGACGTCTAGTAATTTGCCCTGAAGGGAAAAATATTATTTTAATGAAAACTGTATTAATGATAATCATGAATTATCCCTGAAGGAGATGATCACAGTTTACATTACGGAGATACCATGTGAGGAGGCGTCAAACTTTTATCTAATGACAAAGAAAAGCTTCTGAAGTTCTGAATAAACACAGGTGTGTGTGTGTGTGTGTGTGTGTGTGTGTGTGTGTGTGTGTGTGTGTGTGTGTGTGTGTGTGTGTGTGTGTGAGTGAGTGAGAGTGTGTCTGAGTGTGTGTGAGTGTGGGTGTGAGAGAGTGTGAGAGTGTGTGTGAGTGTGTGTTTGTGAGTGTGTGTGAATCTCCACTGGCGTCCCACAGGGCTCAGTACTTGGTCCTCTTCTTTTCTCCCTGTATACTCACTCTCTTGGTGAAGTTATTTCATCACATGGGTTCTCTTACCACTGCTATGCTGATGATACACAACTTATCTTCTCTTTCCCACCCTCAGATGCCACAGCTTCTGACCGGATCTCAGCATGTCTGGCAGAAATTTCATCATGGATGACTGCTCATCAGTTAAAGCTCAATCCTAGCAAAACTGAACTGCTGTTCATCCCAGGTGATTCATCCCCAGGTCACGATCTTGCTATATCCTTGCACAACGATCTGATCTCCCCTTCAGCCACAGCTCACACCCTTGGTGTAACCATGGACAATCAACTGTCCTTTTCCTCTCATGTCCCTAATGTGACTCGCTCATGTCGGTTTCTTCTCTACAACATTAGAAGGATTCGGCCATTTTCCCCACACAGACTGCTCAGGTACTTGTTCAGTCTCTTGTCATTTCTAGACTGGATTACTGTAACACACTGCTGGCAGGTCTACATATGAACACAATCCGTCCTCTGCAAATGGTCCAAAATGCAGCTGCATGGTTTGTGTTCAACCTGCCAAAGTTCCCACACACCACCACACTGCTGCGATCCCTCCACTGGCTTCCTGTAGCTGCACGCATCCGATACAAAACACTGATGCTGGCCTACAAAGCCAAAAATGGACCAGCTCCCTCTTACCTCAAAGCCCTCATCACTCCTCACACTGCACCCCGCAACCTCCGATCTACCAGCACTGCTCGACTGGTCCCACCATCTCTCAGGGTAAGAGGCAAGTATACTACAAGACTCTTCTCTGTTCTGCACCGAGGTGGTGGGATGAACTTCCCCTAGAGGTCCGGACAGCCGAGTCACTGGTTATTTTCAAGCGGCGGTTGAAGACCTACTTATTCAGGAAACACTTCAACTAGCACTTCTTTCCTTATCTTTTGCATTTACAAAAAAACCTTTGACACTTTTTCATTGTAACTTTGAACAAAGGTTTTAAACTCATGGTATCTTAAGTCTGTAACCTAGTGAGCAGCATTAATGTATTCAATGTTAGAGATTTAAGCACTTATGTACGTCGCTCTAGATAAGGGGTCTGTCACATGCTGTAAATGTAAATGTGTGTGTGGGTGTGTGTGTTGAATTGTTACCTGCTGCCCCCATGAAGGTTTTGTGGAGTGTGAAGGTGATGAGCGGCTCTCTGAGTTTTCTCAGGAAGTCCTTCAGGAGGCCACAAACCACATGAATGTCATCCACTCTGTGCAGCAGCAGAGGAGCTTTAGCACTGAGGTATCGCTCCCGTAACTCCTTCACTGCTCGCTCTCCTCCTGGGACACGGTACAGTCCCTTCTACACACACACACACACACACACACACACATAGTGTCTAGTTCTACTAAATTCATTTCCGAATACGGAGAAAAAAGTGAAGGAAAGAGGAAAAGAAAAGGCGGAAAGTGGAAACCAAAGGAAAGAAGAAAGAGAAAGGACAAAAAGGAGTAAAGCAATGAAATAAAAAATAAAGGAAAGGAAGGAATGCGTAAAAGTGTGAAGGATAGAAATAGAAGGAAAGAAATAAAATTTAAGGGGGGGGGGTGAGATAATTAAGTAAAGAAATGAAAAAGAAATGAAGGCAAGACAATGAAGAAAAGAGAAACAGACTTGATGGAAAGGGAAGAAAATTAAGCAATGAAAGAAAAGTAAAGAAATATAAAGGACAGGAAAGTACAGAAGATGTAAATCAGGGGAAGTCCCCAGTGTTCTGAGATCAATAAGGCCTGTGTTTACCTCCTCAAGGCCACGACGCTCAATTTCTTTAACACACTGAATAATCAGCGCAGGGATCCGGGGCGGAGCAGAGGGACAAAAACTCTCCAAAGTGTCCTACAAAGTGGAAGAAGACAAACATGAGGAACAAATTAAGATCATCTAAACAAGACAGAGAGAAAGAAAGGGAGGAAGAGAGGGAGGGGGAGAAAGAGAGAGAGACTGAGGGAGGGAGGGAGAGAAAGGGAGAGAAAGAGAGAGAGGTAGAGAGAGACAGAGAGGGAGGGAGGGAGAGAGAGGGAGGGGGAGGGAAGAAGGGGAAGAGAGACTGAAGAGAGGGAGGGGAGGGAGAGAGGGAAAGATAGAGAGAGAGAGGGGGAGGGAGAAGGGGAGAGAGAGAGACGGAGAGAGAGAGGGAGTGCAAGGAGGAGGGAGAGAGAGAGAGAGAAAAGGAGGGAGGGAAGAGAGGCGTAGAGAGATAACCTGAGGGAGAGAGAGACAGAGAGTACGAGCGAGGGAGAGAGAGAGAGAGGGAGAGACGAGAGACGAGAGGAGAGAGAGACAGAGAGGGAGGGAGGGAAAGAGAGAGGGAGGGGGAGGGAAGAAGGGAGAGAGAGAGAGAGAGAGAGAGAGAGAGAGAGAGAGAGAGAGAGAGAGAGAGAGAGAGAGAGAGAGAGAGAGAGAGAGAGAGAAAGAGAGAAAGACAGAGAGGGAGGGAGTGAGAGAGGGAACAAGAGAGAGACTGAGAGAGACTGAGGGAGGGAGGGAGAGAGAGAGAGAGAGAGACAGACAGAGACAGAGAGAGACAGAGAGGGAGGGAGGGAGAAAGAGGGGGGGAGAAGGAGAGAGAGAGAGACTGAGAGAGGGAGCGAGGGAGCTAGAGAGAGAGAGAGAGAGAGAGAGAGAGAGAGAGGGAGGGAGAGAGGGGGGGGGAGGAGAGAGAGAGAGAGAGACTGAGAGAGGGAGCTAGAGAGAGAGAGAGAGAGAGAGAGAGAGAGAGAGAGAGAGAGAGAGAGAGAGAGAGACAGAGAGACAGAGAGAGAGGGAGGGAGAGAGAGGGGGGTGGAGAGAGAGAGACTGAGAGAGGGAACTAGAGAGAGAGAGACAGAGAGAGAGAGAGACTGAGAGAGGGAGGGAGCTAGAGAGAGAGATATCTTGGAAGCATTAGTGTAGACTCGAAGTCATCACACGGGACCTGTTGAGTGACCTGTGTGGAGAAAAATGGGTTCCTGATCCTCCTAATGTTATAATGTTATAGAGAGGGAATGAGCGGATGTCATGAGTCAGTTTAGGGATGTGAGGTGAGAAGGTTGTCCATGATTTCTCCAAGGTTGCATGCACTGACAGATGAATCTTAAGAGATCTAAAAGACATCCCAGGACCTTGGCGTGAGGATCCATCACCAGAGATATATAGCACCTGTAGCAGCTCAGGTTCAGAAGCATCAGTGTCTGAAGGAAGAAAGTAAACAATGTCATCATCATAGTGTTGTGAAACCCAGAAGAGGAACCAGCACACGATCGGTGTGGAGCACATCCAGGTCACCTCATAACCAAGCCATCCCATGGTGTCATTAATTCCATCACTCATGAGGATGAACATCCATCTACCACCTATCCATCCTCCTTCCATCCTTCCATCCATCCATCCATCCTCTACCCTCTTTATTTCATAAGTCTAACCATCAATCAATTCTTCTTCCTTCTATCCATCCTCTGTGTTAATGGCATGATATCCTTCCAGGTGTTATTGTGTACGACTCTGTTCCTGCTTACTGTCCATGTTGTAATGGTACCTTGGTAAGAAGGTGTGTGTGTGTGTGTGTGTGTGTGTGTGTGTGTTACCTCACCAGCCTGGACAGTTCTCTGTGTGTTTGAGGAACATTGTTCCACACACATCTGTTTACACTCAGGATGAGCGATCACACGGCAATCCCTGCACTTCACCGCCACTTTCCCAAAACGGATTCTCTTCCTACAGGGAGTGCAGGTCTCAGGACGGATCACCTGTGTGGGGGATAGAGGGAGACGGGGGGGGAGGGACAGTCAGAGAGAGAGAGAGTGTGTGTGGGATGGGGCAGAGAGAAGGGGACAGACAGACAGACAGACAGACAGAGAGAGAGAGAGAGAAGGGGACAGACAGAGAGAGTGTGTGTGTGGGGGGGCAGAGAGAAGGGGACAGACAGAGAGAGAGTGTGTGTGTGGGGGGGCAGAGAGAAGGGGACAGACAGAGAGAGAGTGTGGGGGGGCAAAGAGAAGGGGACAGAGAGAGAGAGTATGCGGGGGCAGAGAGAAGGGGATAGACAGAGAGAAAGAGATAGAGAGAGAGAGGGGACGGAGAGAGAGAGAGAGAGAGAGAGAGAGAGAGAGAGAGAGAGAGAGAGAGAGAGAGAGGGACAGACAGAGAGGAGGAGGCGTGTGTGTGGGGGGGGTGTCAGAGAGAGGGGGAAGTCATGATCATTATCTCAAAATGGGGCATTAAGCTAAATGCTAGTGATATAGGGATTTGTACTGTTTTGGGCAGAAAGACGTGCTGGACAACGTTGTGCTGGACGTTAGCATGCTGGACGTTAGCATGCTGGATGTTAGCATGCTGGACGTTAGCATGCTGGACATTAGACTCCATAATGGGATCAAGAGACAGATGAACTTTGGGTTCTACATTAGTCTCTTCCATCTCAACTTCAGTGATTTGAGAGTGAGCCCACACGGAGGTCTGCTCTGTAACACACACACACCCACACACACACACACACACACACACACACACACACACACACAGGTGTCAGTGTGGACATTCACTCTTACTCTGCACACCTCTAAAAGATTTATAAATGAGGCCCCAGGCTACCAAAAGTGATGATGTCATCAGTGGTGATGTGATGAAGCCTCACCGCTCACAGAAGGCAGGATATCAGCCTGGGTTCTGATCAGCTCTGGCATTTCCTGAGTGATATCAATCACCATGTGGATCTGACCACCATTATCAGGGGTAGACACCGATGCCGTAACCACCGTCGCCTCCACTTCCTGATTACACACAGGAAATTAAGTTGACATTAGACCCCATCACAATAAAATACGTTTAACATTTATTACGATTATTTATTTATTAATTGTGAAGTCAAATCTCACAGGAACCTTTTCTGACTGTCTCACACTCAGCAGATCTCCAGAACGTCCGCTGAGTCGCCCACGTCTCTGCGTCGGAAGTCCGAGGTTCGGCCCCAGAGACGACCGCTAAACGCGTGCAGGATGAAAACAGATTTCTATCTAAATTAGATTCCACATAAATACAAAGCTCACTGTGATGAATTACAACTTAAACCAGCACATCTGTCCTCAATATTTATGGCAAAAAGAAAACAAGGAAAAGTTAATAAAGAAAGAACGAAAGATTCTCACTCTTTTCTCCCGAGGTCTCGAATTCAGAGGCTTCAAAACAGCACTGTCCAAATCCTACAAACACAAACCACTGTGTTGTCTACTGGTCCTTGTGCTATGAGATATATACTGTATATATATGTGTATATACAGATATTAATCCCACTTCGGTCACCTGAACCTACCAGGTCATCATCGGTCCTGTCGTAGCTGATGTCAGAATGAGACAGAAAAGATGACGCGTCTATCACAGATAACCTGCCATTATAAAAAAAAAGGATGCATTAAACATTTTCCATTACAACATCTACAGCAGATGTAATGCTTAAATCTATTAAACATGCAGTCAAAGGTTCCTCGCTGAAAAAATCTGAGCAATTAATTCAGGCAAGAACCCCGTACAAGCACCAGGGGGCAGTGTGCAACACAAGAACACAATCACTGCACCAACCAAATCCCAGAAGCTTCTGAACAAACTGGCAAAAGGTTTGAAATGACAAGAAAGCCTGATGATGATTTGGCTTTCATAAACCTCTCGTGTGGTCACACCTTTGTAGCAGCAGCACAGACGTCCTGTTATGGTGCGTGCATCCTTAAATAATATCCAAGAGGAGAAACAGAGAAAGAAACTGAGCGTTCGGTAAGTCTGGCGATTTATCCACCACCCAAGGGGGCATTTTCTGCTGATCCTCTGCAGTAAATCAACTGAAGCCTTTGTAAGGAATGGGCTACAGCAGAGTTGTGCTGCTCCGGTGTTGTGCTGTTGGAGAAGCGGGTTTGTATCCCAATCATACAGGAGCCTCGGCT
>NC_062523.1:1388687-1416187 GCF_022655615.1 Tachysurus fulvidraco | reverse complement strand
CTTATACAGTCCACTGTGAGAGTGTCCCAATTCACATTCATTATACAGTCTACTGTGAGTGTGTCCCAATTCACATTCACTATACAGTCCACTGTGAGTGTGTCCCAATTCACATTCACTATACAGTCCACTGTGGGCATGTCCCAATTCACATTCACTATACAGTCCACTGTGCTTGTGTCCCAATTCACACAAACTTATACAGTCCACTGTGAGCATGTCCCAATTCACATAAACTATACAGTCCACTGTGAGTGTGTCCCAATTCACATTCACTATACAGTCCACTGTGATTGTGTCCCAATTCACATTCACTATACAGTCCACTGTGAGCATGTCCCAATTCACACAAACTTATACAGTCCACTGTGAGAGTGTCCCAATTTACACACACTATACAGTCCACTGTGGGCGTGTCGCAATTTACACACATTATATAGTCCACTGTGGGCGTGTACCAATTTACACACACTGTACAGTCCACTGTGGGTGTGTCCCAATTCACACAAACTCATACAATTCACTGTGGGCGTGTCCCAATTCACACAAACGTATACAGTGCACTGTGGGCGTGTCCCAATTCACACAAACGTATACAGTCCACTGTGGGCGTGTCCCAATTCACACACACTATATAGTCCACTGTGGGCGTGTACCAATTTACACACACTATACAGTCCACTGTGGGCATGTCCCAATTCACACACACTATATAGTCCACTGTGGGCGTGTACCAATTCACATAAACTTATACAGTCCACTGTGGGCGTGTCCCAATTCACACAAACGTATACAGTTCACTGTGGGCGTGTCCCAATTCACACACACTATATAGTCCACTGTGGGCATTTCCCAATTTACACACACTATACAGTCCACTGTGGGCATGTCCCAATTCACACACACTATATAGTCCACTGTGGGCGTGTACCAATTCACATAAACTTATACAGTCCACTGTGAGCATGTCCCAATTCACACAAACTTATACAGTCCACTGTGGGTGTGTCCCAATTCACACAAACTTATACAGTCCACTGTGGGTTTGTCCCAATTCACACAAACTTATATAGTCCACTGTGAGTGTGTCCCAATTCACATACACTATACAGTCCACTGTGAGCATGTCCATGTTTACACACACTATACAGTCCACTGTGGGCTTGTCCCAATTTACACACACTATATAGTCCACTGTGGGCGTGTCCCAATTTACACACACTATATAGTCCACTGTGAGCATGTCCCAATTCACATACACTATACAGTCCACTGTTAGTGTGTCCCAATTTACACACACTATACAGTCCACTGTGAGCATGTCCATGTTTACACACACTATACAGTCCACTGTGAGCATGTCCCAATTTACACACACTATACAGTCCACTGTTGGCATTTCCCAATTTACACACACTATACAGTCCACTGTGAGCGTGTCCCAATTCACACACACTATACAGTCTACTGTGAGTGTGTCCCAATTCACACACACTATACAGCAATCTTGATGAAGCGGAACACACCTGGAGCTGAAACATCTCTAGATGCCTCAGGATCCTCACATGGTTGGCCTCATCTCAAGGAAGGTCTGAAATCTTCAGTAAGTCAAACACAACTGGAGCTACAATCTCTGGATGCCTCGGGATGAGTAGAAAAAGAGAAGCAGTGGAGAATTAGCATAACTGCTGTTTTCTGGAGCACATGGTATTAGAAAGTATTATGTGTGTGTCTGACTAAAGAGATAGGTCTGTAATCTACCATCTACTAATACCATGTAAAGACTGTTCCAAAGTTTGGGAGCTAAATATGAAAACTTTAGTAGACTTTGATATTCTGGGAACTACCAGAAATCCGGAGTTTTGTGATCTCAGAGAGCGTGAAGGATTGTAAAGCCTTGTACGTAAGTAGCAGCAGTTTGTAATCAATTCTAAACTTAACAGGTAGCCAGAGTAGAGTGTCCCAATCCACACACACTATACAGTCCACTATGATCATGTCCCAATCCACACACACTATACAGTCCACTATGATCATGTCCCAATCCACACACACTATACAGTCCACTATGATCATGTCCCAATCCACACACTCTATTCACTACACATTCCACATATACACCATCATCAGTGCACTGTGATGTTCACATCTAACATGTTCTTTAGGTTACTATCATGTTTGGGTTCTCAGATCATTAGAAAATGTTACCATAGCAACCTTTACATTTTATTTGCAATACTTATCTAGATTGTCATGTTGGCTCATAACAAGAGCTAGGGATAATGAGGTCCAAAAGGTTGTAAAGCAGTGGCCTAGCGTGATCTGCATTTTTAGCATGTTAGCATCACTCGCTGTGCATTCTCCACACTGATTATCTCTCGCTCACCTTCTCTAAAAAACATCAGGTGAAGCGAAGCAGCCCCGAGGCTCTGACCTCAGGGTGTCCAGATGCCAATTTTAAAATAAACATGCGTAATTAAACAAAAACATTTAAATAATGTCCTTGTTGGATTTCCGTCATGCTGTCATGACTCAGTAAACCAGAGTTACATTAAGGTCAAAATATTTAAATATACATACAAATACATGTAAAACTGTGGGTTTTCATTTTGATACGTGACCTGATATTCAAACACAACACGTTTACGCATGTTAATAAATGTCTGGTTCAAATTGTGGAGACTTTGTGTTAATAAATCAGCAGGAACAGAAATGTATCTTTAAAACAAAAAAAACAAGAACATTTTCTACCCAAAAGCTGAGGGACAGTCAAACCTGATCTGGTATCTGAGTGATCATCAGGTAAAAGGTCTGAAAGTTCATGAATAAGGTCACACACTCATACTGACTATGCAGGCATTCAAAACACAACAAACTACAACAACATATCCAACATATAAAAGAGCGATCTGAGAGTCAGCAAAGATCAGACAAATTCTAATTTATCTGTACAGCACTTTTAACAATTGACATCGTCTTAAAGCAGCTTTACAGAACATAAACATAGAACAAAAGGTTATTATAATGATTAATATAAAACAAAAATTCAAGATTAATATTAGATATATATAAATGTGTATGTATTTATCCCCAATGAACAAGTCTGAGGTGACTCAGGTGACTGTGGGGAGGAAAAACTCCCTTAGATGGTAAAGGAAGGAACCTTGAGAGGAACCAGACTCAAAGGGGAACCTCATCCTCATCTGGGTGACACTGGGGGTGTGATTATATAACCTCATCCTCATCTGGGTGTGAAAATATAAAGTCTAACAGTCGGTCCTCAAAGATCACACAGAGTTCACATCTCCTCTTTAATACAGCAGAGTCTAACTGGAGCTGGTAGATCTCTAGATGCCTCAGAGTCGGCCTCGTCTCCGTGGAGGTCAAATATTCGTCGCACGGAAGACGATCGGAGCTGGTACAATTTCTGGATGCCTCGAGATGGGTAGAAAGAGAGAAGCAGTGGAGAGGAATTAAAGTAGCTGCTGTTCATAATATTAGCAAACACTTAATGATAATGTGCATTTGGTCTGATGTAATAGAGCACAATATTATGGGATGTATTATGTGTACGCCTGACTAAAGAGATGAGTTTTTAATCTACATTTAAACTGGGAAAGTGTGTCTGAGCCCTGAACACTAATGCCCCTTTACCCCCGGGGCAGTTCGAGTGCAGGTTCGGGGCCTAATTTAGAACCAGTTCTTTCTGTTTCGACCGCCAAAGCACCGGCTCCGAACCAGGAAAAGTGGTTCTTAAGTAGCACCAAAATGTTGCTGGTCTAGACTTAAGAACCGCTTGTGTCAGGAGCTGTGGGCGGGGCTGTGGGCGGGGCTACTGTTAGCGCGTTTGATAATGTACCTTAAGTATACTAATGTTTAATACACTTTTACTTTACCGCGATATGATACATTATCAGCACACATGATAGTAGGTAGCTACATGCTAAGGCTAACTTTTTTTCTGTGTTAATGATAAAATAACGTTATGTACTTTATCGATCACAACCTCCGTTTATACAGATTACACGGAGCCGCACGTACACGTTTTATTCGCCGCGTTTGGATGCCGATGTAGGTTCGCAAAGCCATGAGCATTAACAGTAAAGCAACATCCGCCATTGTTGTTGTGTTTGTGTTTGTCGCTGCTGCTCTAACGTCGCTGGGACACGTGACACGTATACAGTGACGTCACACTCGGCGCTGTGACGCTCTCTAGCCGGTGGAAAGGCAAACCTGTTCTTAGAAGGTTCACCAGTGGAACCAACTTTGAACCAGCACCAGCGCTAGCTCTGAACCAGCACCCGGTTCTTTCCGGTGGAAAAGAGGCAAATCAGGAAGTCTATTCCAAAGTTTGGGAGCTAAATAAGAAAACGCTCTACCACCTTTAGTAGACTTAGATATTCTGGGAACTAGCAGAAGTCCTGAGTTTTGTGATCTCAGAGAGCGTGAAGGATTGTAACGTGTTAGAAGACTAGTTAGATACATGGGAGCTAAACCATTAAGAGCCTTGTACGTAAGTAGCAGCAGTTTGTAATCAGTTCTAAACTTAACAGGTAGCCAGTGTAGAGATGATAACATTGGGGTTATATGGTCATATAGACAGCATCTGAAAAAAAATAAAATTAGCAATCATATCAACAGCAGAGAGGCCGAGACCATGAGAATTAACGAGACTTTATCAAAGAGCAGCACAACAAACACTGACAAATGAACTGAACACAACAACAAACTTGTTCTAAATGAGTGAAAGAAAAGTCTCTGTTTTTCCACCAAGCCGTGAACTAGAACCGATACAGACATCATTCTGCATTTACAAGCTAGATTCTCACCCTGTGTGTAATCGATGATGTGGTGAAGTTTCCTATGTGGAGAAGTGTGTGTGTGTGTGTGTGTGTGTGTGTGTGTGTGTGTGTGTGTGTGTGTGTGTGTAAAGTGCTGAAGCAGATAAATAAGTGTCAGCTCTGTGAAGTGTGAGGTGAAGCCGCGAGTTTCCTATTATTAGGACAAAGGAGTTTACACGTCTTTGTGGTGTCTATGGTAACAAGATTTTATGTATTAGCTTGAAGAGAGAGAATAAAGTGAGACCGAGGTCTTGTTTCCTAAACTTTAACATTACACAGAACAATAAAGAATTGAAGTCAGTCTTTAATTAATAAAAAAATTATACTGGGATTTTTTTTTTTTGTGGTTTAAGAGTGATAAACTATTTTAGTTACATAGCTAAAGTAGATTTTTATCAGTTCATACTTCTTGTCTACTTATCCTACTCTCTTCTCCTCTATTCGCTTTTCTTTTCTTTTATTATATTTTCTTCTCTTCGTTCCTCTTTATTCCTCTTCATTTTTTTTCTCTTCTCTTCTTGTTACTGAGTTCTGGACTCTGATTGGTCAGAAGATGTTGATTAGTTCTCTGTAACAGCAGCTCTGACTGTAGAGCAGGTTTATATTAATCTTCTCACTGACAAAAAAAAAACAAGTCTAATTGTTATTATGGTGATTTTTTTTAGTAAATATATATTTATTGATCATTTATGGAAAGAGATATAAGAAGAATCTGTGACTTTAATGCCTGTGGTGTAAGAGGAACAAAGCACTGAAGGAGCTGCTGCTGCCGGGAAAATAATCAGTCTGACTTGATTTCCTGTCGTGTTGACACGGTAACAAAGCAGCCTGCTGTCACAGCCTGAGGCTTCGATCCTAAGCACCTGTTAGAATGAGTGTGTGTGGAGCCACAGAACTGATCAGATTAGATCAGACTCACAGTTTTCTAACAGATTTGGACGTGATTCTATAAACAATGATAAAACTTTGGTATTTGAATCAAGAGCAAAAAACATCATTAACTCATCAGCTGATCTGTTTAACTCAGTGTGTGTGTGTGTGTATGTGTGTGTGTGTGTGTGTGTGTGTGTGTGTGTGAGTTACTTACAAACTCACTCTCATGTTAGATTATGAGTGTGTGTGTGTGTGTGTGTGAGATGTAGTGTGTGTCTGTGTCTGTGTGTGTTTGTGTGTGTGTGTGTGGGGGGGGGAGTGTGTATGTGAGTGTGTGTGAGTGCGTGTGTGTATATGTGTGTGTTTTTTTTTGTGTGTGTATTTGTATGTGAGTGTGTGTGTGTGTGTGTGTGTGTGTGTGTGTGTGTGTGTGTGTGTGTGTGTGTGTGTGTGTGTGTGTGTGTTTGTATGTTTAGTGTTTGTGTGTTTGTGTGTTTAGTGTGTGTGTGTGTTTGTATGTTTAGTGTTTGTGTGTTTGTGTGTTTAGTGTTTGTGTGTGTGTGTGTTTGTATGTGGTGTGGGTGTTGTATGTGTTGTGTGGGTGTGTGTGGTGTGTTTGTGTGGTTGGAGGTGTGTGTGGGTGGGTGTGTGGTGTGGGTGTGTGTGTGTGGTGTGTGGTGGGTGTGTATGTGTGTGTCTATTTGCTTTTTAGAGAAGTGGAAAACAAACACAATTTGTCATTGACATTCTAAAAGATAATGAGACAGAAATGGGGGTATGTGATCTCTCAGATCTCTAGCTCGAGCTAGAGCTCAGATCGAGCGTCTCTCTATCTAGTATCGAGCTCTGCTGATCTTTTCTCGTCGCTTTGTCTCTCTCTCTCTCTCGCTCGATCTTTCTCTCTCTCTTCTCTCTCTCTCTCTCTCTCTCTCTCTCTCTCTCTCTCTCTCTCTCTCTCTCTCTCTCTCTCACACACACACACACACACACACACACACACACACACACACACACACACACAGTCTAACCTAAACTCAGGCCGCATCTTAAGAAGACCGAGCCCGTACCCGTCATTAATTCTCTGTGTTTTTAAGTGATTTACAGACGTTCAGGTGACCTTTCAGGTGACATTCTAGGTTTAGATCAAATTAAAGTCCGGAGGGTCGAAACAGCTTCGCAATACTGACATACTGAGCAGTTTTTCAGTTTCAGCAGTAACTTCAATAAATGATAAAATCTCCAAAGATCACACACATCTTTTATCTGTTTTTATTCAGTGCATGAGCCGTTGCTATAGAAACAATAGAAACAAGTACTTTAAAAACCTGTAATTTAGAGCTGAAATTTTTTCATTGAAAATTCTTTGACATTTTCTGCCCATTCAGAAGGCAGTTCAGTAGAGCTGAGCCGCTTTATTCACTTCTGTTCCATCACAAGTGAACATTTCTGCTCTAATCTCTAAACTCACTCTAATCACATCTCGATAATTCGTGATGACGTCGGCTTGGTCGGCTGCCGTCTCAACCGCTCCGATCACACTTTCTTTGTTTTTGTACTTTCTTGGCATTTCCGCCGAACTCAAAGAGCTACATTTCTTCACCATGGCCATTATTACATATGACAGAAACACTCTTTTTCTGTTAGTGTGCAACAAACTCACCAACTGCTGTTTCTAAACCCAGACACAAGCTGGTCAAGCGAGATCCCAAGGAACAACAAAGAGTGCGATGCGAAGCGGCTGCAACGAAGCAAATGAGCCGGCGTCAGAAACATGCTGAGAGCACGAGCACGCCGGCTCCCCTGCCTAGTATCCTGTTAGCCAAAGTCCAGTCTCTGGAAAACAAGCTCGATGAGCTCAGGGCCAGGATAAAGTTCAGAGATAGATATTTGGGACTCCAGCCTCCACTGCTTCACCGAGCCATGGTTGGATGCTAGATGGACCAATCAGTGGGCGCTCTGCAGGACGCTCTAGATGACACAGACTGGGACATGTTCTGGTGCAGCTCTGAAACCATCATCAGGATGTTATGTTTCCCAACCAGAAGCCATGGGTAAATAAAACCATTCTTGACTCTCTTTCTGAGATCTCACTCCACTGCCTACAACATATGTCTCGCTACATGGGTGACTAGAAACTGTTGGGAAGAAACTGGAGTCACAGTTCCAACACGGTGGGTCCTGGAGACTCAAGGACATTAAGGCTAAAACGCTATCGGAGAAGTGAATGCAGCTCCAGAGAAGTGAATGCAGCTCCAGAGAAGTGAATGCAGCTCCAGAGAAGTGAATGCAGCTCCAGAGCAGTGAATGCAGCTCCAGAGCAGTGAATGCAGCCACTTCTCTGGCAGACAAGCTGGACAACTTCTATGCTCTTTTCGAGGCTACAGCTAACAGCACTAATGGCTAAGAGAGCCGGATTCACGATCTCAGAGCACAATGTGAGGAATCCACACTGAGCTCCGTGACCTTGAGTCTATCTCCAGCAAGTGGTGCTGGACCAAAGCCAGGAAGATTGTGAAGAACTTCAGCCATCCCAACAATGGGCTCTTTTCTCTGTTACAGTCAGGAAAGCATTTCTGTTCCCTGAAGGCTAACACAGAGAAAATGTAAAGGAGTTTCTTCCCACAGGCTTCAACCGGCAGAACACTTACAGTAGATCCTGGTATCTATAGACTCACACATGACACCAACTACCTCAGATGGACATTTTGCACACTATACATTGCACACTGCACACTTCACTTTGGGGCTCTTCTCGCACTGGTCACTTTACATTTATTTTAATTTGCACACTGTGATGTATATACTGTACCTATATCTGTATCTGCACTGTATACATTCATTCATTCATTCATTCATTCATTTCCTACCGCTTATCCGAACTTCTCGAGTCACGGGGAGCCTGTGCCTATCTCAGGCGTCATCGGGCATCGAGGCAGGATACACCCTGGACGGAGTGCCAACCCATCACAGGGCACACACACACACTCTCATTCACTCACACACTCACACACTACGGACAATTTTCCAGAGATGCCAATCAACCTACCATGCATGTCTTTGGACCGGGGGAGGAAACCGGAGTACCCGGAGGAAACCCCCGAGGCACGGGGAGAACATGCAAACTCCACACACACAAGGTGGAGGTGGGAATCGAACCCCCGACCCTGGAGGTGTGAGGCGAACATGCTAACCACTAAGCCACATTCCATTCCATTCACTGCTCATTCTACAGATCTATGTTTATTCTTATTTGATTTATTTTTATCTAAACTTTAACCCATTTTACTATTTTTCCTTATACTTCTACTTACTTCAATAAGTAACAGCCGTAAAAACACATTTCACTACGTCATCCATGTGTATGTTCATGTATGTGACAAATAAAATGTTGATTTGATTTGACGTGATACCCATAAGAACGCCGGGTGTCGTCATCTCCCGGAGGATTGCGAGACATCTTTAAATTCCTCATTTATCCCTCCTGCAAAAAAAAAAAAAAAGGCTGAAATCCACCAGACGAAACTTAAACAGTTTTCATGCCACATTATGATCTCATTATAAATCAGCACGATTTTCCCCTTTAACTGGAGGGTGAATTAATTAGGCTAATTGAGGAAATGATAAGGAAATGAATTATTTAGCTCACATTTCCTCGAGCTAGTGCTGCCGTGGTTCTGATCGTAGAACTTTTTCTTTCATGGGGCTTTGTGATGGCTCGCCTGCTGAAGCTCGGGGTTTAGTGGAATTTGAAAATGTCAGCGTTCCTCATATTAACCAAGCAGAACATGTTCTCTCTGTGTGAATCTTCACTTAGCAAATCTGTCAAATTACTTTCGGCATTGAAGAGAATCCATCATATCCCAGTGGAGATTAATGGCCACGAGTGTTTATTGTTTTATTTGTTCCTCCTCTCTCTCTCTCTCTCTCTCTCTCTCTCTCTCTCTCTCTCTCTCTCTCTCTCTCTCTACAAAGCGTCACGCTTGATCTGGAAAACAATTAGTGTGAAAAGAAAAGCTGTCTGAGGATGATGTGAATATTACAGAGCTGCAGAATAGGGGGCAGGAAGGAAAAATGGCAGAGGCAGAAGAATGAGAGAAGGAGATTAAAGGAGCAGATAAATATATAGACAAAGCTGCACAACATGTCTCGGGGCAAATAAATAAGTAAAAGTGGAAAAGAACAAGGATATGAAGGACAGAAAATGTAAGTGGTTAGGAGAAGAAGTGAAAAAGCATGAAGGGAAAAACCTTTATAAACCAAGAACAATGAGTAACAGTGACAGAAGAACCTGAGATGTACAGTAAGTAGGACTGAGTGGAGAAGAACAGCTGTGGAAGGAGAACAATAAAAAGAGATAAAGATGATCGGTTAGAAGAGCATGCGGAAGGAGCAGATGAACGGAAGAACCAGAGGAACCAGATGTGGAAGATGAATAAGAAAAAGACAGCTGTACCAAATAACTTCTCCTTCTGAGTAAAAAGGATCAAGATCACAAATCTGCTTCAGTTTGTCATTATGATGAGGATAAACTTTTCACTCTGTTCTTCTCTGAAGTCCTGAGTTTCACAGCTTTTACAGTCCACATACTGTACATGGCTGAATCAACCTCAACCTCTGAGATCTTTATTGTGTGTGTGTGTGTGTGTGTGTGTGTGTGTGTGTGTGTGTGTGTGAGTGCATGTGTGAGTGTGTCTGTGTGTGTGTGTGTGTGTGTGTGTGTGAGTGTGTCTGTGTATGTGTGTGTCTGTGTGAATGTGTCTGTGTATGTGTGTGTCTGTGTGAGTGTGTCTGTGTATGTGTGTGTGTCTGTGTGTGAGTGTGTGTGTGAGTGTATGTGTATGTGTGTGTGTCTGTGTGTGTCTGTGTGTGTGTGTGTGTGTGTGTGTGTGTGTGTTTGTGTGTGTATGTGTGTGTCTGTGTGTGAGTGAGTGAGTGTGTGAGTGTGTCTGTGTATGTGTGTGTGAGTGTGTGTGTGTGAGTGTGTGTGTGAGTGTATGTTTATGTGTGTGTGTGTGTGTGTGTGTGTGTGTGTGTGTGTGTGTGTGTGTGTGTGTGTGTGTGTGTGTGTGTGTGTGTGTGTGTGTGTGTGTGTGTATGTGTGTGTGTGAGTGTGTGTGTGTGTGTGTGTTATGCAGTAAATGTGATAAAGCCCAGAGAATAAAGGAGGAGACATTCATTAGCGTCTCACAGCTCATGTTTCTAAAAGTTGGTGAAAAGGGCATTTCACTGTGGATTTAATACTGACCTGCTGTCCTTATCATCATCTGCCATGGGCCAGAATCCTGCACTCTGATTGGACAGAAGCTGTTGGTTAATTCTATATAAGAGCAGCTCTGACAACAGCACAGGTTTAAATGACTGCACTCTCTCTTATACATTATAATGGCTAACAGCTTTAGCATCTCAGCTTCACGGCCCAGTTTTACGGCCCAGTTTTACGGCCCAGTTTTACGGCCCTCTCTCAGTATCAGAACCCAGTTCCCCAGTTCCAGTCTAGAACCCTCTCTGTTTCAGAATTATGGCTTTAAAACCCATTTCATCTTCTAATATGTTATAATCTCTCACAGCTTTAGAACCCTTTCACATGGTTTCCGGCAGGGATGTGGTAGCCTAGTGGTTAAGGTGTTGGGCTACCAAGCGGAAGGTTGTGAGTTCGATTCCTATGTCCACCAAACTGCCACTGCTGGGCCCCTGAGCAAGGCCCTTAACCCTCGATTGCTCAATTGTATAAAAAAAAAGTAAGTCGCTCTGGATAAGAGTGTCTGTTGCAAATGACTATATTTTAGAACCCTGTCTCTTAATGGTTCTGCCTTGTGATCCGAAATCTCTTCCCATGAGACATCAATGAATCATTTCCATATTCAGAGGAATACAGAACAATACGAAACATTTAAACAACAGCACGTCTTTTTCTGAGATTAAATTCTTCCCTTGGTTTCTTTCTCAAACAAAAGAACTAAAAAGGAACAGGACTCAGGAGCCCGAGTGAGGAGATTCCCTCTGAAGTGATGATGTAATAAAGTTGTTCTTACCCCATGCATGTGTGACCTACAGGACTTAAAGGCAATGTTGCTTTAATATGCAATGATTAATGATGATAGTTTTAACCGCACTCCTGTGTAATCCCCTGAGGACGGAGGTTTTAGAAGCCATGCAGATTTCCAGGCGTATCCTAACAGCAGTATTAGCAAGTGCAGCTTTATTAATGCGGGAAGCTAATTATCCCAGAAACATGACTGCGCTTCTTATCTGTAGTGATAAGAAGTGGATTATGGTGATGGCTCTGTTCAGCCTGCTGTGGATAATTACAATTACTGTAATCCGTTGTAAAGGAAACTCGGGGTAATTAACTCTGATTAAAAAATCATTACCGTTCTGTAATAAACATGTGGTGCAACTTTTTTTTATTATACAAACGTCAATCTTTCATGCAGTTTAATACGATGAGTCTGGAGAATGTCTGAAATTGTTATTGATGTTTAAATGTGTATCAGACAAGATTCAGGACAGAATCAGAGGAAATCTTCATGTAATCAGGAGAAAGAATAAACCAAAGAACAAACCTGGGAAAAAATACTGAGGGGTATAAAATGGTCCACACGACGTCATGTTTGTGTAATAGAGAGTTAGAAATTAAACAGGAAGTGAAATGATGCTAAAGAAGGTCATGTTTCAGTTCATTTAGCTCGTCTCTCACTCTGCTCCTGTTACAACTCCAATTCCCAGAATTCCACACCATTGTCCAGTTATAGCTACACCTCTGTCTCACTCAGGGACCAGTAAAGTATTATCTATACTAGTCTATCTATACTAGTCTATCTATCTATCTATCTATCTATCTATCTATCTATCTATCTATCTATCTATCTATCTATCTATCTATCTCTCTCTCTCTCTCTCTCTCTATCTATCTATCTATCTATCTATCTATCTATCTCTCTATATCTATCTCTCTCTCTCTCTCTCTCTCTCTCTCTCTCTCTCTCTCTCTCTCTCTCTCTCTCTCTCTCTCTCTCTCTCTCTCTCTCTCTCTCTCTCTCTCTCTCTCTCTCTCTCTCTCTCTCTATCTACTGATAGAAGACTTCTCCAACCGTGTATGGAGGTGAAGGTTCATGTGATGTGATGTTTGAGGAATTCTGTGAACTGTGATGGGAGCAAACAGAGATGTGACACAAAGCCTTATGGCTACCAGTTTACACAGTGACAATGAGGAGAAAGTTTTTACTATTTGTTGTCAGATCGGTGCGTCATGTAAAGAAACCATCAATAAATATGTCAATAAAATATCAGTAATAATTTATAGATGATCTCTTAAATAAGATCGAAAGCATTCGGTAATTTGTCTTTTCTATGTTTCTAATGAAGCAGAACAAAAGCTTTTATTTTTCATTTAGAGTAATTGTTACTTTAATCTGAACTCCTGCTTTACTTCCGTGACTTTCCGTGCACACTGCAGTGCGTTTGCAAGCAGACGTTAATACGACGGTCTCTTAGAGCTTTTGAAATGTAAACGTGGTGTGAAATCAGAGCCGAGTCCCGATTAAACTCCGTCCTCCACATTTTACTATAACAGAAGAAGCAGACTTCAAAGTGTGACTCTGTTTGAAGTGTGATTTAAGAAAAGCAGCTTCTGTTACAGAAAAAACTCTTTCTCTCCTCGTTCAGCTCCGAGGTTACAACAGACGAGTGTTTTTATTCCATCACAGATGAAAAATTCGATGGGAAATTAATTAGAGAAGCCGATCTGCACTCACGGGCTGCTGGGATTTTTCTTCCTGAGGCTCGTTAAGCACACAGTGTTTGACTTAAAGGCCAGTGTGGTTTATTTTCTAACTACAGCGATTAATAAGTTTATCAGTGACGTGAGGTCAGTTGTGTAAGCGCCGCTCTCCAGATAAAGCAGCACAGTCATTTTTCTCTGGAAGATTTAAATGCCACGTTGTACAGATTACACGTCTGTCCTCTGTGTGCTCGGCCTTATTGTGGTTCAGCTGATTGGTTATTAAAACAAATATAACTTTCTACACATTTTTTTTATACAGAAGAGATTTTTGACTGTTTAATGATAATAAAATAATGAAAAGAGCCAAATGAGAAAAAGAAAAACAAAACAAAAGAAAAAATGTTTAATATGAGGGTTTTCATATCAGCCGACATCGAACTCCAACTCTCGCAGAACAACACGGCCTACAAACAGGGACATGGACTACAACTCACAGTCATCACACTCACTCTGCTTTTACAGTGTGAAGTACACACACACACTCTCTCTCTCTCTCTCTCTCTCTCTCTCTCTCTCTCTCTCTCTCTGTGTCGCTTTCTCTCTCTCTGTGTCTCTCTCTCTGTGTGTCTTTCTCTCTCTGTGGCTTTTTCTCTCTCACTTTCTTTCTTTCTCTCTCTCTCTCTTTCTCTGTCTCTCTCTCTCTCTCTCTCTCTCTCTCTATCTCTTTCTCTCTTTCTCTCTGTTGCTCTCTCTCTCTCTCTCTCTCTCTCTCTCTCTCTCTCTCTCTCTCTCTCTCTCTCTCTCTCTCTCTTACTTGCTCATCTGTGTTTTTTTCTGTGTTGTATTGTCTTGTATACCTGCAGCTGACCAAGTGATGTAGCCCTAATCAGGTGAACATTTGTGTATATACAGTATATATATGTGTGTGTGTGTGTGTGTGTGTGTGTGTGTGTGTGTGTGTGTGTGTGTGTGTGTGTGTGTGTGTGTGTGTGTGTGTGTTTGTGTGTGTGTGTGTGTCTTTCTTCAGTGGTTATATTTTTTCTGCAGATATTTCATTGATGTGAGTCATACTGTTCATCTCACACTAATCACGATTTATTATTAGTGAAGCAACATGTTTATCTTCTACACACTGATGAGTAAATCAGCAGATAATCGTCATGTCATTCAGGCCTCGTCATGTAATTAAACTCTCATCATGATATGACAGCATATCAATATATTGTCACAGCAATAACACACACACACACACACACACACACACACACACACACACACACACACACACACACACACACACACATATTATTCAGAAGGAACAGATAACATGTTCTGAATAGCTGCATGTGCATCTTTGATTGTCTCTTCAGTCTAAGCTTTTTATTTATTTATTTTTTTCTATTTTTCTTCAGAAACCTTTAGTATACATTAAATGAAAGCTTGTATATATCAGGGACCTGGCCAGCCAGCCTTAATGCAACATCACACAACTCACACGACCTCTGCCATAGTGCTGAAAGAACAGCTCCTCTCCAGCACCACGGACAGCAAGTGAACATGTGGCTCTAAGGCGGTGCGAGAGCGGCGAGAGCGGCGAACACGGTGGACTAATCAATGCCGCCACTGACTCCACCCACCCTCAGACAGACAAGGAGAGAGTATGTGTGTGGGGTAGCTGGGGAGGTTGGAGGTGATATTCTCTGGAACTAATATTAGTTTCTGTGTCCTTCTGCTTGCAGATTCACCGTGAAGAGCCATTGACAAGATTCCTCGTTTCTGTTACACCTTGGGACACCTTCTGCGTTCTGCCGCACCTGCCCTCTGCCGTGCCACGGGACGACTCACTCGCCACAGGCTCAGCACAACCACCATAACTCTGTGCCTGCTTTTATTTTAAAGTTTAACCTCCGACCTTCCTGCGAATTAATCTCACTGTTATTTGTTTACTGCCCCCGGTGTGTCTGAATTCAACCCCTGAGTGCGCGGCATAGGAGACAATGAAACGTTTATAAGCAGGAGATTTTCTTCCATTTTTAATTTTGAACACAATTTTCATTTCAATTAACTTCATTAAAACTATAACTGGTACACACACACACACACAAAAATGGATTAATAACTAATCTAAAGTGGGATTAAATATAATTTCACTTAAAATTGAAGAAGAAGCCTTTAAATTTGTCACCACTACATTACAGCACCACAAAATTCTTTCTTCACAAATGGCAACTTTGGAGGTTGGAGTCAGATCTCAAGGTGTCACGAACGCGGGTTAAAACAGACCCAAACGCAGGATGGCAAAAATAAACGATGTTTAATAACAAAAGAACACGAAACATGACACAGACTAGAGACAGGACAAGACAACAGTAGATTCCGCACTGCACAAGGCAATGCAGCACAGTTACATAGACAAAAGGTAATCACGATGGGAAACAGGTGTGTGGAGACGGGAGGAGCAGACAAAAGCGGGGCAGACACGTGACAAGGAACATAAACAAATGCACGTGGCCAAAGTCCGGGCTGAGTCACGACACAGGGCCAGACATGACACAGGTTTTAGGGCTTTGCTCAACGGCCCAACAGAGGCAGCTTGGTAGTGCTGGGGCTTGAACCCTGATCCTTCAATCAACAACCCACATCAGTCACCACTGCACTAAAATTGATCTGGACACATTAATTCATTTTAAAAAGGTTACACCCACTTCACTTTGTACAGATCCGGAGATCCAGACCCAGATAGCGGTGCTGTGTTACACGTCTAGACTAGAGTCTGTCTTGTGAATTGTGAAAGCGTGTGGAAAATGAACACATGATAAATGAAATACAAAATACTCTCTTTTCTAGTCTCAGGGAACACAGTGTTATATTAAACATCCAGGAGAGTGTGTGTAGTAATTCAGCGTCCACACACTGGAGCTCAGCAAGGAATCTGAAGTGATTTCCTCTGAGATTTGCACGCTCGGTTTCACTACCTGATTTCTGCATGCAGGCTTTTTTTCATGGCACCAAAAGCCCTTGTACTTTGTGTGTGTGTGTGTGTGTGTGTGTGTGTGTGTGTGTGTGTGTGTGTGTGTGTGTGTGTGTGTGTGTGTGTGTGTGTGTGTGTGTAGGTTTAACTGCGATCTCAATCTAACAAAAACCCACAAAAATCTCTGATCAAAAAATAATACTCCTGTTCTTCTTCTCCATCAGCAGAACGCTAAAAACATGAACAAAATGGTTCTTCATAGGTTCTTTAAGGGTTCTTTAAGGGCTCACTGGACATCTCATGAATGCTCAGGGATACAAGATATTTTCTTTCACTGATCATTAATAACTCAATAATCTTTATTAAACTCCATACTAATTTCATTTCCTTATGAACGTTTATTATCCCACAGCCAGAACAGCCAGAGAATTTAGTTCGGTTTGGTGAAAACATCTTTAATTAGAGCTCTGATATAAAGGATAAGCTGCTCTTCTGTCTGGAGAAGCTTTCAGAAGTTGATGGTGTCAGTAAAAGTGTTGGTCAGTAAAGCTTTGGGGTTTTTTTGTAACGAATAAAATGGAGATGATGTCATGCACGGACACATCGCCGCCGTTTCGGCTCCGCGGGTCTCCATGACAACGCCGGTTCTGCCAATCCGGGGGTAATTGCTTTCAAACGGATGCATACTTTTACCAAATTAACCTTTATCAAGCGCTGGAGATGGATTAATCTTCCGCCGGGTGACTGTTAGTGTGACTCTGCACAGTCACTCTGATTAATGGTGGAGGTGAAGAAGACGCAGCGTTTTCGTCTCTCCTCAACGCCTTTTTATTTCTGTCCCAGTCATCGCTTTAAAACGTCTCCTCTTTTTGGTCTCTTTTGTTCATCTGTGCTGGAAATGTTTTTACAAATTTAAAACGCTTGAAAATCAAAAGAAAAAAAAATAAACAGTAAATCGATAATGAAGAGTTTAATGAACTGTGAAAAAAGAAAACTTGTTGAATTTGACATATTTCACGAATTACAAACCAAAGAAACGAATTCCAAACCAATCCAGGCCTCCGTTCGATCCAATCAAAATCTATTTTAAAATAAAATAAAAAACTAAAAGCAAAAAATACATTTATCTGCATTTTTCCCATTACATTGATCTACAGCCATAGTGCTGAAAGAACAGCTCCTCTCCAGCACCACGGACAGCAAGTGAACGTTTGGCTCTAAGGCGGTGCGAGAGCGGCGAACACGGTGGACTAATCAATGCCGCCGCTGACTCCACCCACCCTCAGACAGACAAGGAGAGAGTTTGTGTGTGGGGAGGTTGGAGGTGATATTCTCTGGAACTACAGACAGTTTAGATAGACCAATCAGACAACAGCACATGTCAGCACAAACTGGAGAAACCAGTGAAACCCCCTGAAGCTCAGGGAGAACATGTAAACTCCACATGCACAGTTCTGGCTGTCACTGAGAAGCTCCATGCTGCTAAATCAACCAAACTGTCATCGTTCCTCATCCTCCTCCAAGCCTTCTGCTGCAAGACCTCGAGTCTTGGAATTCATGGGACAGAATGGCAACGTTCTTCCCATCAGGTGACTGTTCCTCAGGTGATTTTCACACCTACGTTTGTCCAGACATTTGGGCAACCTTTAAGATGATGAGCCTCACTTTTATATGAACTGGGTCTGAGTGAAAGCACCGTGAAACATCAGGTTCCGAATACAGACCTTCCACTTACATACCACACAGAAAAAAAAGTCTTTTTGTAGATTGCAAAGCAAAAACAGTAATTGTTATCTTGGAATCTAAAAAAAAAACCAAGTCATTTTTATTATCTGACTTGGATATTAATCGACAAACAGATTAAGAACCATTTAGAGGTGTAGATTTAACGTGTTGTTAGATAAGTGCATCAGAATTCCAGGATGACGTCTCCTACAGAAATCTGTCTGATTTTACTCTGACTTGAAATTTAACCCCTGTTCTTTGGTTGTACACATGCTTGACTCCACCCACTATTTTACATGTTCTGTGTTGAGGAATTAAACAGACTTGGGTTTAGTGAAGTCAGGTAACTGTGTGATGATGATCAGCAGTCAATAAGCAGCCTATAGACCCCTGGATTTGGTCTGGGAGACCCTGAGGACAGGTCTGAGGAGCACTGCTTCAGGGAAGGGATGGATCACCAGTCAAGATTCTGTTCTACTCCAATGATCAGGAGGATAAAAGATCAAATTTCAACACTGCTCAGTTTGACATTTAACCTTTGACGTCTGAACCGTGACCTCAGAGAAGAACCGCACAAAACCATAAAAAATGAAAACACTGCAGTTTCTGTTGTGAACATGAAGGTGTGAGATTATCTGTGTGTACACACCATATGGGCCAAAAGAGCTTCAGCTGCCAACTTTACTGCATCAAAACACCATTTAGTCAGCTTCTGATGTGAAATGACTTCTTTTCATTTACACACACACACACACACACACACACACACACACACACACACACACACACACACACACACACACACACACACACACACACACCTCTCTCTCTCTCTATCAGAGTCATTTAAAGCTAATTTAATTTGCTGCAGCTCGTCATGCCTGATTGCAGACGTGAACAGGAACAACTGCGCTTTTCATTTCATTTCCACGCCACTTTGTGAACCTGAAAGCTATTAAACTGTTTAATTTGAAATTCTTTCTCTGCCGTCTGTGGAGATTTGATCTGATCTCCCCGTGTGATAACGTCACAGGGATGGTGGCAGAGTTTTTTATGAAAATTTTAAATATCCGTCCTTACTAATGGAGAGCGAACTGAGCAGAAAAAAGTTGGTTTATTTATTATGTGAGACGTTTCAGATCAGTTCGGCTGATGTTCACCAAGCTGTTGGTCTGAAATGGAGTGAAGCTTAATGTTGTATGTTTAAATATTCATGTATTAAGGTTTAATTCTAATAAAGAATCATCATTACAGTGAATCATGTAGTCAGGAACTGCACTGAGAGATCATCAGCTTATCACTTAAACTGTGGATGAGCTAACATTGGCCAAAATAAGGAGATTTCTGTTGATCTTGATGTTTAAACATGACTAAAGCAACACATAGAGCCAAACAATGAAGGCATTCTGACATCATCTTATTCACTGGGATTAGCATAAATCCTCAGCATCATGTGAGTTGATGGTGTCCTGAGCAGCAGAACCCTGAGCAGTAGAACCCTGAGCAGCAGAACCCTGAGCAGCAGAACCCTGAGCAGCAGAACCCTGAGCACCAGAACCCTGAGCAGCAGAACCCTGAGCAGCAGAACCCTGAGTAGTAGAACCCTGAGCAGCAGAACCCTGAGCCGCAGAACCCTGAGCAGTAGAACTCTAAGCGGTAGAACCCTGAGCAGCAGAACCCTGAGCAGCAGAACCCTGAGCAGCAGAACCCTGAGCAGTAGAACTCTGAGCAGTAGAACCCTGAGCAGCAGAACCCTGAGCCGCAGAACCCTGAGCAGTAGAACCCTGAGCAGCAGAACTCTGAGCTGCAGAACCCTGAGCAGTAGAACTCTGAGCAGCAGAACCCTGAGCTGCAGAACCCTGAGCAGAACCCTGAGCAGTAGAACCCTGAGCAGCGGAACCCTGAGCAGCAGAACCCTGAGCAGTAGAACCCTGAGCAGCAGAACCCTGAGCAGTAGAACTCTGAGCAGTAGAAATCTGAGCAGCAGAACCCTGAGCAGTAGAACCCTGAGCAGTAGAACCCTGAGCAGCAGAACCCTGAGCAGCAGAACCCTGAGCAGTAGAACCCTGAGCAGTAGAACCCTGAGCAGCAGAACCCTGAGCAGCAGAACCCTGAGCAGTAGAACCCTGAGCAGCAGAACGCTGAGCAGCAGAACCCTGAGCAGCAGAACCCTGAGCAGTAGAACTCTAAGCGGTGTGGCTTTCCTGCTCCTTCCTCTTTATGTGTGACCCTAAAGCTGTTTAGAAGTGAAGAGGGGATACAATTAGCTCTGATGGCTGGCTAATAGTGTTTAATGAGCTGTGTTTTGGCGTGATGATGTCGTCCCGGGCTCGTCTGAGCGGCGAGGTGATGTGACACCACCCGTCTGCGCCGCTCCGAGTGTGTGGGTGAGCGACCGAATGTTCCTGTCATGTTTAATCGAGGTGGATTTGCTCTCGGAGCAGATCTCTGAGCTACACACACACACTTTATCAGCACCGAGGTTCAGGCAGAGGAAATCACTTTTAATGTGTGTAAGGAGCTCAAGGCACCGACTTTCTCCTGATGTGAAGGTCAAACTTCACTGGAGCAGAAAAAAATACACAAACCCGACATTGCAGGAGCCTTTAAGGAACCTTTATATAGCGCATGAGCCTGAAGCGACACACTGTACACGATTGTAGAAATAAACTCTCTGAACAAAGCATTTCTTAAAGGTTACAGTAAAATGAAGGAATCTTTTTTTTTTAATTTTAATTCCCGTAACCTCACGTCCCCGAGAGTTCTATTCATCTTCTACAACAGAAACTCTCAACAATTAAAAATAAATAGAAACAAGTTCATATTTTACATCGGTTTGTATTTACAAGCTTTCCCATTTTGTAATAAAGACACAACCACACATCTACACATCAGCTGCTTTAACCTGTAAACACGTGCATGTTGTGATGGAGCTCTTTTTCTGATGGAAGTCGGCGTGGTTTATTCTGCAGCTGGATTTATTCAGACCTCAGAGATACCACATGGTGGGGATTAATAAACCTCCAGACTTCTTCCTCTGATCAGCTTTTTACCAGTTCACTACACAGCACCAGCACAGGATTCGGTGTCCCACATGGACGCATTAGCTTCTGAACCTGAGCGGAGAGATTAGTGATTAGTGAACACAGAGAATTCTCATCCACGTTAAAATGATTATTTATCAGTTTATTATTAAAAGGTGTTTAATGATGAAGGAAAGTGACGATGTTTAGATTTCAGATATGAACAGATCCAGAACAATGACACTGCACACATACAGTACATGGGTCACCTGGAGCCTTCACTTTTCTTTATTTCTTTAGCAAGAAACAATCTGCAGGATTTTTTTTGTAGATTAAACACCGACTTTCTGTCGTCTGTGACGTTATTCTTCATCATGCTGAGTTTTCTTTTTCAGTCTTTTTTACCTTTCTTTCTTTCTTAATTAGACCATCCTCAATATGTTATTCTCATTACTTTGCTTTGATCTCACTGTTTGTTGCTTGTTCTTTCTTTCTTTCTTTCTTTCTTTCTTTCTTTCTTTCTTTTCTTCCATTTTACAGATCTGATGTGTTGTTATATTGTAAATAGCAGATTGTTGATTTTTCTTGTGCAGTTTCATCAGTTTAGTTTAAGAAAAAAACTCTCTCTCTCTGTCTCTCTCTCTGTCTCTCTCTCTGTCTCTCTCTCTGTCTCTCTCTCTGTCTCTCTCTCGCCTCTGGTCGTCCTCTCTCTCTAGAGGGGGAGGCTCGCTCTCGGGCTCAGCCTGCGCTCTCTATCTCTCCTGCTCTCTCTCTCTCTCTCGATTCACTCAGTCTCTCTCTTCCTATCTCTCGCTCACTTTCGCTCTTTCCTCTCTCTCTCTCTCTCTCTCTCTCTCTCTCTCTCTCTCTCTCTCTCTCTCTCTCTCTCTCTCTCACACACACACACACACACACACACACACACACACACACACACACACACACCTGTCATGTTGATCTCATGAGCCTTGATGCCTTGTAAATATTTTATTATGAAAATAAATGATAGAAATACAAATTGACTCTCTCTCTCTCTCTCTGTGTGTGTGTGTGTGTGTGTGTGTGTGTGTGTGTGTGTGTGTGTGTGTGTGTGTGTGTGTGTGTGTGTTGGTGGTTTATGGCTTTGTTTCAGCCCTCACACATCTCGTTGTGACTCTGGTGGTAATGACACACACACTGATGTGGATTTCCTTTTACCCCTAATTCCACCTAATGGAAGTTAACAGCACTGAGAGTCTCTATTACCACCCCGGCAGATGACATCAGAGGCGTTGCTGTGGAAACGGGGCCCTGTCCGAGCGCATCGGCTACGCCGAATTACACACACCAGCCCTAAGGGACACGCTCCGCTTCCACCATTAAACACTGCCGAGTTTATCAGAGACACACGAGAGGAAAAGAAGCAAAAAGAGACACAGCTAATCAACTGCTCTGAGAGGAACCGGAGAAGGAACATCGTACACTAACCGGGCAGCACAGTGAAGAGGAACAGAGGGATGAAGAGGAAATAGAGAAGTGTCCCGGTGTCCTGTAGTGCTGTTTCTTTCTTTCTCTGTTGTTTTTGGCAGGTTTGAAAGTCTAAACGTCACAATCAGAAGGTTGTGTGAGCCACACAGCTGATGTTACTGATCTGAATGTAAAGCTCAACTCTGAACACCAGGAACTTACTCATGAACACTGAACACACTGACAGAACGACTGATTCTGAATATGGCTCATAATGTGTGTGTGTGTGTGTGTGTGTGTGTGTGTGTGTGTGTGTGTGTGTGTGTGTGTGTGTGTGTGTGTGTGTGTGTGTGTTTTATTAAGCTCAATGGCACTGATAGTGAAAGCTTTGGGCCTGCAGGTGACCAATATGAGAAGATTGTGAGAGATCAGTGTGTATGAGGATGTGAGGTGACTGTGGAGACCTAATGATGCTGAGATCCTTCTCCAAAACCAGCGTTGGACAATAACACAGTAACTAATACTCTAACGCATTAAATGAAGTAACACCGTTAGCGTTACCATAAAGTGCGTTTGTACGTTACTTTTTTAAATTAATTAATTTTAGCTGAAGGGGGGGGGCATGTTGGCTTAGCGGTTAGCACGTTCGCCTCACACATCCGGGGTCGGGGGTTCGATTCCCGCCTCCGCCTTGTGTGTATGGAGTTTGCATGTTCTCCCCGTGCCTCGGGGGTTTCCTCCGGGTACTCCGGTTTCCTCCCCCGGTCCAAAGACATGCATGGTAGGTTGATTGGCATCTCTGGAAAATTGTCAGTAGTGTGTGTGTGTGTGTGTGAGTGAGAGTGTGTGTGTGCCCTGTGATGAGTTGGCACTCAGTCCAGGGTGTATCCTGCCTCGATGCCCGATGACGCCTGAGATCCGTGAAGTTCGGATAAGCGGTAGAAGATGAATGAATGAATGAATTTTAGCTGAAGTGTAACCTACAGACTGACCTGGATCGGTGGATGCCAACCTGTAAACACGAAGACGGCGCACTGTGGGCGTGTTTCCGTTTATTCAGGTATGTGTGGCAGTAACGGCGAGTCGAGGCGAGAGCAAGACGGGTTTCTCAAAGGGGAAATATGCTCAATATCTCTTTATAAAAGTAACTAAAAATTGACATTTAACACTAACGTGTTACTTTTTTGGTGTAAGTAACAAACAAAGTAATTGAGTTACTTTTGGAACGAAGTAACTAGTCACTGTAACTAGTAACTAGTTCTCTGTAACTAGCACAACACTGGTGAAAACACAGAAGGATTCTAAAAGACCCGCAGCGTTAAATCGGTTTTATATAAAAGTCTTTACTGACACGTTATGTCGAGTTTCTACACCACAGACTCCTTTATTATTCACACTTTTCCATCATCAGCGTTAAAATGAGATTAACATCTCACCCTGCCTCAGACCCCAACGCTTTAAATGTGCTGCAGTGTAATTATGTGGCGGTGTGTAATGAACGACAGGTTTATGAGCTGTTGGAGATTAAACTCTGCTTTTTATAACGATTTAATGAAATATCCTGTGTGTCTCATCCTGTAGGAAAGAAGAGAAATATGACTTTACAGTATACAAAATGTGACAGAACTTCAAATTAGAGGAAGATTAATGACGGCGAAGGATAAAAGCAGCGTCATCAACTCCTAATGCACCGTGTCCTCCTGCTTGTCCTTACCCCAGGGTATTATGGGTAATATACAGGGACTATTGTGTTAAAGAGAACAGACGACGCTGAGGTGTGATGGGGCCGAGTTACTGACACCTCTCCTACGTTACAGGGTTCTCTAAGGGTTTTATTCCTCAGCAAGTTAAGTTATTATATTTGTTTATTAAAAATGAAGTGTTAGAGCAGTGTGTGTGTGTTACAGTAGTGTGTGTGTGTTACAGTAGTGTGTGTTGTGTTACAGTAGTGTGTGTGTGTGTTACAGTAGTGTGTGTTGTGTTACAGTAGTGTGTGTTGTGTTACAGTAGTGTGTGTGTACAGTAGTGTGTGTTGTGTTACAGTAGTGTGTGTGTGTGTTACAGTAGTGTGTGTTGTGTTACAGTAGTGTGTGTTGTGTTACAGTAGTGTGTGTGTACAGTAGTGTGTGTTGTGTTACAGTAGTGTGTGTGTTACAGTGTGTGTGTGTGTGTGTTACAGTGTGTGTGTTACAGTAGTGTGTGTGTTACAGAGTGTGTGTGTGTTACAGTAGTGTGTGCTGTGTTACAGTAGTGTGTGTGTTACAGTAGTGTGTTGTGTTACAGTAGTGTGTGTTGTGTTACAGTAGTGTGTGTGTTACAGTAGTGTGTGTTGTGTTACAGTAGTGTGTGTTGTGTTACAGTAGTGTGTGTTTTACAGTACAGTGCTACAATAGTGTGTGTTGTGCTACAGTAGTGTGTGCTGTGTTACAGTAGTGTGTGTGTTACAGTAGTGTGTGTTTTACAGTACAGTGCTACAATAGTGTGTGTTGTGCTACAGTAGTGTGTGTGTTACAGTAGTGTCTGTTGTGTTACAGTAGTGTGTGTGTTACAGTAGTGTGTGTGTTACAGTAGTGTGTGTTGTGTTACAGTAGTGTGTGTGTTACAGTAGTGTGTTGTGTTACAGTAGTGTGTGTTGTTTTACAGTAGTTACGGTAGTGTGTGTTACAGTAGTGTGTGTTGTGTTACAGTAGTTACAGTAGTGTGTGTGTGTGTTACAGTAGTGTGTGTTGTGTTACAGTAGTGTGTGTGTTACAGTAGTGTGTGTTGTGTTACAAGTGTGTGTGTGTTACAGTAGTGTGTTGTGTTACAGTAGTGTGTTGTGTTACAGTAGTGTGTGTGTTACAGTAGTGTGTTGTGTTACAGTAGTGTGTGTGTGTTACAGTAGTGTGTTGTGTTACAGTAGTGTGTGTGTTACAGTAGTGTGTTGTGTTACAGTAGTGAGTGTGTGTTACAGTAGTGTGTGTTGTGTTACAGTAGTGTGTGTGTTACAGTAGTGTGTTGTGTTACAGTAGTGTGTGTTGTTTTACAGTAGTTACGGTAGTGTGTGTTACAGTAGTGTGTGTTGTGTTACAGTAGTTACAGTAGTGTGTGTGTGTGTTACAGTAGTGTGTGTTGTGTTACAGTAGTGTGTGTGTTACAGTAGTGTGTGTTGTGTTACAAGTGTGTGTGTGTTACAGTAGTGTGTTGTGTTACAGTAGTGTGTTGTGTTACAGTAGTGTGTGTGTTACAGTAGTGTGTTGTGTTACAGTAGTGTGTGTGTTACAGTAGTGTGTTGTGTTACAGTAGTGTGTGTTGTGTTACAGTAGTGTGTGTGTTACAGTAGTGTGTTGTGTTACAGTAGTGTGTGTTGTGTTACAGTAGTGTGTTGTGTTACAGTAGTGTGTGTTGTTTTACAGTAGTTACGGTAGTGTGTGTTACAGTAGTGTGTGTTGTGTTACAGTAGTTACAGTAGTGTGTGTTACAGTAGTGTGTGTTGTGTTACAGTAGTTACAGTAGTGTGTTGTGTTACAGTAGTTACGGTAGTGTGTGTTACAGTAGTGTGTGTTGTGTTACAGTAGTTACAGTAGTGTGTTGTGTTACAGTAGTTACAGTAGTAACAGTAGTAACACTTCTTGTCAAGTTCTCCTCAGATGTGACTTCTGCCAAGACTTCCTTCTACAAGGAAAAGCTTGAAGCTTCCTCACATGACCCTCGGAAATTCCACAACATCATCTCTTCTCTGCTCAACCCCCTGGCTCCACCTTCTTCATCCTCCCTGACTGCAGAAGACTTTGCTTCTTTCGACCAGGAGAAGATTGAGGAAATCTGCCGGACCTTCACTTCAGCCCCGACTGCACTTACATCTCAGAGTATGCATTCCCCTACACCTTCGTTGTCACATTTCTCAACTGTGGCAGCAGAAGAGATTTTACAACTCATCCAGTCCTGCAATCCTACCACCTGCCCATTGGATCCACTCCTTACCACTATGCTCCAGACCATCTCACAAGACCTCTTGCCCTTCATTACCACTATCGTCAATAGATCCATAGCATCTGGTCAGGTACCAACTACTTTCAAGAGAGCAAGGGTTATTCCCATCCTAAAGAAACCTGCTCTGGATCCATCAGACATCAGTAACTACAGACCGGTATCACTTCTCTCATTTCTTTCAAAAATTCTTGAACACATTGTCTATAATCAACTGTCTGTCTATCTCTCACAGAACAACCTTCAAGATCCCAAACAGTCTGGCTTTAAAGCAGCTCACTCTACAGAGACAGCCCTTTTGGATGTCTCTGAGAAGCTACATACTGCTAGATCAGCCAAACTGTCATCCGTCCTCATCCTCCTTGACCTTTCAGCAGCGTTTGATACGGTCAACCACAAGACTCTTATCCACCCTCAAGAGTCTTGGGATTTGCGGATCAGCTTGGGAATGGTTCGCTTCCTACCTGGAAGGACACTCATATCAGGTAACATGGAGGGGAGTGACATCTGCTCCACGCAGACTCTCCACTGGCGTCCCACAGGGCTCAGTACTTGGTCCTCTTTTTTTCTCCCTGTATACTCACTCTCTTGGGGAAGTTATTTCATCACATGGGTTCTCTTACCACTGCTATGCTGATGATACACAACTTATCTTCTCTTTCCCACCCTCAGATGCCACAGCTTCTGACCGGATCTCAGCATGTCTGGCAGAAATTTCATCATGGATGACTGCTCATCAGTTAAAGCTCAATCCTAGCAAAACTGAACTGCTGTTCATCCCAGGTGATCCATCCCCAGGTCATGATCTTGCTATATCCTTGCAAAACGATCTGATCTCCCCTTCAGCCACAGCTCGCAACCTTGGGGTAACCATGGACAATCAACTGTCCTTTTCCTCTCATGTTGCAAATGTGACTCGCTCATGTCGG
>NC_062523.1:1316187-1383687 GCF_022655615.1 Tachysurus fulvidraco | reverse complement strand
CGCCCTCTGCTTCCTCAGTGGAAGACATGTCGGTGGGGTTGAGGAGAACCTTGAAGTATTCCTTCTACCGTCCGAGGATGTCCCCAGTCGAAGTCAGCAGATTCCCACTCCCACTGTAAACAGTGTGGGCAGGGCACTGCTTCCCCCTCCTGAGGTGCCGGACAGTTTGCCAGAATTTCTTCAACCGATAGTCCTTCTCCATGGCCTCACCGAACTCCTCCCAGCCCCGAGTTTTTGCCTCCGTAACCACCCGGGCTGAAGCTCGCTTGGCCCTTTGATAGGACTCCTTCTTCAGCTTGACGGCATCCCTTACTTCAGGGATGTCTCTAATGTCTAATTGTTCTCCTCCCACTAAAGGCTCTTCTAGAAGCCAATATAGTGAGACAGCAGAACCTTGGGATCCATGCTCAAAAAGAGTCCATGCTTTGAAAACATTCATTCATTCATCTCCTACCGCTTATCCGAACTTCTCGGGTCACGGGGAGCCTGTGCCTATCTCAGGCGTCATCGGGCATCGAGGCAGGATACACCCTGGACGGAGTGCCAACACATCACAGGGCACACACACACACTCTCATTCACTGACACACTCACACACACACACACACACACACACACACACACACACACACTACGGACAATTTTCCAGAGATGCCAATCAACCTACCATGCATGTCTTTGGACCGGGGAGGAAACCGGAGTTGTTTTCTCTTCTCCTTCTTGACCTCCTGTGTTGCTTTTTTTGCCGTTTTATTTCTTCCTGACTTTTTGTCTGTATACTGTTTTCCTCATTGTCCTGTTTGTCTTTTTCTTTTTGTATTTCTGTCTCCTGAATATCTTCAACCTCTTTCCCAGGACGGTTGATCAGGTCTTTATCTCTGATGTTTAAAATCTATAAGACAAAATGTGCCTCATCTCAGGGTCTTTACAGCCTGTTGGGATCAGTTTTATTTGTGACTCTGGTTTCCCAAATCTGGAGAGTTGTTCAGTCAGTACACTATTATCTATATGGGGGGTGGGGGGTGGGGGGGGCATTAGACAACACAACTCTTTTCGAGGGGCTACTGAGGGGAAAAACTGACCAGCGTGTCTTTAATTACAACCACTTTAGCGACCACAATCTCAACTTTGTGAATCTCATCCACAAACATCACCACGGCCTTGTTCATGCGGCAGGCAGAGACAACGCTCTTCCCGCCGATTAGCTTAGCTACCGCTGAGGCGCCTCCTCTATGGTGCACGCGACAGTCTGACAGTTACACACACAAACACACACTACTCACTACACAGTACTCAATGTTCACTCAGTCAATCAAATACACAACATTCAACATGAAGAAAATAGCAAGAACATCGAGTTTTCACTCACACCTTCACTACATGCTCACACACTCGCACAGAGAAAGTGAGAGAGAGTGAGGCCTGAAGATGTGGGTAAACTTAAAGGTGGGGTCTCCGATTTTTGAGAAATGATTCAGAAAACTGTCGGGACGAAAAACGAAACAATAATCAAAACAGACATGTAGCCAATAAGCAGAAAGGGGCGTGTCTTGTCGGTATGGGCGGAGAGAGTGTTTAGTGTGCGTGTGTGACGTTAGCAGAAAGTGGTTTTAACATCGACACGGAGGATAAAAACAAAGAAAGAAAGAGAAGAAAGACTTATGATAAGGACAAGAAGTAGGACGTGTTAATATAGGATCAGCTTTCCAGCGCTGGAGAGAACTGAAGGAGCAGGAAGTCGGCCACATATTCACAGGTTGGAGTTTCCCGAGTCAATAACTCCTGAGCTAAACGCTGTTACTACACAAATAACACCTCTTTTCTATCGTAGTAATGTAGAGACGCAGCTACAACCGCGTTTTGTGTAGTAACAGCGTTTAGCTCAGGAGTTATCGACTCGGGAAACTCCGACCTGTGAATATGTGGCCGACTTTACTTAAGACGCCGAGGCGCTTTTTTCCTTCTCGATAGGTGAGTAACGTTGGTTTTGCTTTGTTACACAGAACTAATATATGCCTTTGTCCTTTACATCATTATGCTTGTGTGGCATTTTTGCTTGTTTGTTTATCTACAATCGTATTGTTCTTCCCTTCAGCTATGATAAAGACACGTTTCTTTCTGTTAGTCGCCTGGGTTACGTATGTATGTGTGTGTGGGCGGAGCTATCGATACAGGGGTGGGACCCGTTTGGGTTAGGGGCGTGTTTGTTTTATTGATATATATTTGATTTTATATGTCAACAATGGCTTTCAAACATCAGAGACCGCACCTTTAATGTCTGAGTGTTACAAAGTTCTGACACTGGAGACTCCTTCACACATATTACAGTAAACCCACAGTGCTGTGAGTAACTCGAACCTTCTGAATAATTGTGCAGAAGAAAGTATAATTTTGGTAATTTACACATTTATATTATACTAAACCTTTTAATTCATATCCTCAAGCAGAATTGCAGGTAAGATGGAAATGCCGAGTCTTAAGGGTGTGTATAGTTGTGTAAAGTGTGCACTGTCTCCCTGACCTAGTGCACTTCATACAGTTAACTACACGGTTTGATTGTTGTAACTGCAGTAAAGCTGCATAAAGAGAAATGCAGCGTGTTAGCACAAATGTACACCGCTGTGATTTACTGAGATAAAAAAGGAGACAGTAAGCAGTTTACTGGAGAAACAGCTTCATAGACACTTAATAATATTTCATCAATTAATTAGCTTACCTGTTCGTCACCTCGCCGAGACCTTTACTATGTGATTGATGCTATTTACTGCATGGGGAACTATTTTGTTGTGCTGATGCTGTAATCCTCAATAACCAGCTGCTGAAGTGAGACGTGTGAAAGGAAGTGGATTTTATTTTCAGGACAGATGCATTTATCAGGAAACTTCAGGGTGTGAGAAAGGCTAGAGATTATTAATAAAAAACATGGCACAGGGTCTCAGTTACATAGACATCAATCACACACACAGACACACACAAACATACACACACACCACACACACACACACCACACACAAACACACAAACACACACAAACAAACACACCACACACAAACGCACACGCACACACAAACACACACGCCACACACAAACGCACACACACAAACACACACACTCAAACACACACGCACACAGAAACAAACACTCAAACACACACGCACACAGACACAAACACACACACACACACACACACACACACCACACACACACACAAACACACACACACATACTCACTCAAACACACACACCACACACATGCACACACACACACACACACACACACACACACGCACACACACACACACACACAAAAAAACACACACACACACGCACACAAACACACAAGCACACACACACACACAAACACACACACACAAACACACACACAAGCACACACACACGCACACAAAAACACACAAACACATACAAACACACACAAGCACACACAAACACACAAAAACACACACAAACACACACACACAAACAAATACACACACACAAACACACACACAGCACACACACACACACACACGCAAGCACACACATACACACAAAAACACACACACACACACCACACACAAACACAAACACACACACAGAAAAACAAGCAAAAGTTCTTATTAGAGTAAAGACACTAATATATGAATGAAAGTATTACATGGACATGTGAAGAATTCTAATGTGTTCACCTCATCACTCAGTCGTACGGCTTTGACATCTACATCAGTAGTTTTTAACACATCCACTGAACACAATGTTAGTAGCTACAGCAGTTGAACTACAATCTGTGGTCATTATCTTACCTCACAGGTTCCTGCCCATGACACAGGGACACACTTTCTTTATCTTCCTATAATAATGATAATAAAGTCAATAACAGACGTCTTGCACAGATCGTTGCCTTCTAGGTCGCTGTGAAATGTCGTGCTGCCGGAGGAGACGAGGTTAGAGAACAACAGAAGGGCTTTCGACCTGTAGATCTGTTACACTATTACATACATCTGTTACACTATCTATGTAAAAATCTGCTTCCTCCCTTGGGATAGTCACAACACACACAACACACACATACACTTCGCTCACAGATCGTCAGGGACTGATTTAGAATAAAGTTCCATTTATTTTCTTAAAAAGTATAAGACGATATCTCATGCTGCGTCTCTGTGGGGGTTAAAGAGAAAGGATTTGGAAAATGAACGTCTGTGTTTTAATTAACTCCGAGTTAAAATGGCGTGAAATTAAAAGTGATTATTGCCAAATTAAATATGTTTAATTAGGATGCGAGGCCCAGGAGCTTCATATTTGATAAGCACTGTTTATTGGCAGGTGGGTCGAGTATGAAATGAGGGTTTGTCCTGATAGGTGCAGGTACATGACTTTATAACGTGCAGCTAGACAAACAGATCCATCCTCAGCTTTCACACTGACAGTCTTTCATTCTTCCAGCTACTTCGTGTGAAAACGCGTCTCCTCCAGACGCCGCCGCACGATCACGGAGAGGAAACGGGAGGAAGTAGCTGTGGTGTGAGCCGACGAACGATGCATCAGATAAAAGGACAGCAGAGTCGCCTCATTGCCTTCAGTTTCATTCTCACTGATTGCTTCCCTGAATAAAGAGAAAGGTTTTCTGAAAAAGTCCGAAAGTCTGAGTGCACTAACATGATGTTCACTCAAATGTTCTGTTATTATAATTGAATATTCCTATTGTTATTAAATTCAGCTTTTAGTTGAGTTCAAATTTGTATAACGCTGCTACATAAAATTCCCACAAACCGGGAGTTTGTTTTTTTTTTACAATAAATGGAAGTCTTTATTTTTTTGTACTTTATTTTTTTTTGTATGAATATTTTTTAGGTTATGAATTTATTCAGTAATAATATTGCATTAGAGGTTGTTTTCCTCTTATTATAATCCTCAGTATTCACTGTTAAATAAATGAGTTTATAGATACTGTGCATCTGGTTGTGCTTTAAAACCAGAATCGTTCTCTTGATATGTTGAAACTCAGGGGGGTCACGGTGGCTTAGTGGTTAGCACGTCTGCCTCACACCTCCAGGGTCGGGGTTCGATTCCCACCTCTGAATCGAATGTGTGTGGAGTTTGCATGTTCTCCTCGGGGTTTCCTCCGGGTACTCCGGTTTCCTACCCCAGTCCAAAGACATGCTCTGGAAAATTGTCCGTAGTGTGCGTGTGCGTGCGCGCGTGTGTGCGTGTGTGTGCGTGTGTGCGTGTGTGTGCGCCCTGTGTTCGGATAAGCGGTAGAGAATGATGCTCTCCAGTATTCAGCAGTGTACGATAACAGGTGACGTGCACAGTGTCCTCTTCAAAGTCCCCAGTCTACAATCATTTCCCTCATGAGACAAAGACAAACCTGTCCTGAGCGTGAGCTGTACAAACACCAGAGCAAATCAAAGTGATACAGGAAACAGGAAGTGGTAATTAGCTTGATATGTGACAAGGGGCTGATGGGTAACGTAGTCCATGACCGATTCTGAGTCTCTGTGGTAGGTGTGCTTATTAATGTCATCCCTTCGCCTTCCTCTTCATAGAATCAGAATGTTCAAAATCAGCTCGCAGCAGAACTGGTGATATGTCGATGTCTTAGAAAGCAGCCTGGTTTAGATGTGCTTCAAAATCTCTAATGCTGGATTATATACAATTTAAAAAAGTGACATGAACACATGATTTTATTGGACTGTCACTTTAACTCTGTGTTGCACGGCACAGTGGCACTTTATACACACCATACTGCACATGGACACTTTAAGGACAACCACTAAAACCGTATGCATTTATGTATATACAGATATTTTAATATTTTATATCGTTTTTATATAGTTTATAATTTTTATTTATCTACCTCCTTTTGGTTTTATTTTTATCCTTAATTCCATTCTGTCACGTTGAGACAAAGGCGAGTGCGGATCCATGTGCAGTTACTATTTTAATATGCAAAAACAGGAAACAAACAATGAACAAGCAGGCAAAACAGATCAGGGGTCTCATTTATAAAGCGTGCGTACGCACAAAACGGGGCTGGAAACGTGCGTACGCCAGTTTTCGCGCAAAGGTTGTGATCTATAAAAAACTACACCAGGTTACGTATGTAACCCGGTTCCTTGAGAAGGGAACGAGACGCTGCGTCAGTGTTGACGCTATGGGAATGCTTCTTTGAGGAAGTTGTGTCTGAAGCTCTGTGTGCACACACGCCATTTAATGGCTCGGAAAAAGGACACGTGACGGAGTCCCTTTCGAGGGAACTCGACGCTGCGTCAGTGCTGACGCTATGGGAATGCCAATACCCACGCCGCCACGCACCGGTCGATGACTGCGCCAGAGGCCGTGAGAGAGCACGAGCAGACTGGGAACAGGACATCATAGGCCCCGCAGTACCTGGGACCCTGGAGTCCAGGTCATAGAATCTGATAAAGGTGTGCGGAGAGGACCATCCTGCCGCAGCACAACAAATATCTTCAATGGGGACACCCCTGGCCAAGGCACTGGATGAGGCGATACCCCTAGTGGAGTGGGCCCTGATGCCAAGAGGTGAGGCATGACCACGCACCTCAAAGGCCTGAGTAATGGCCTCCACCACCCAGTGCGCCAGGCGCTGTTTGGAAACCAGATTACCCCTATTCCGGCCCCCAAAACAGACAAAAAGGGAGGAGGAGTTACGCCACGAGCTAGAGCGGTGGACGTAAGTCCTCAGGGCCCTTACCGGGCAAAGCAAGTGCAGCCTCTCCTGCTCCGCCGACTCATGGGGCGGGGGACAGTAGGCCTGCAGGATGATAGGACATCCCGCTATCCTGGGCACCTTAGGGAGATATCCTGGCCTGGGGTGCAGGATAGCCTTGGACATGCCGGGGGCAAACTCTAGGCAGACGGGGGCGATCGACAAAGTCTGCAAATCCCCGACTCTCCTGAGAGAGGCCAAGGCAAGAAGCAGAGCCGACTTCAGGGTCAGAAACTTCTCAGAGGCTGACTCCAAGGGCTCAAAGGGGGCTTCCAGCAGCCCCTCCAGGACCACAGAGAGGTCTCAGGAAGGAAGGCGTGGTCTCGAGGAAGGCCTCAGCCGCCTGACACCACGCAGAAAGCGAGAGTCCAAAGGATGCCTACCCAAGGAGGCCCCAAGGACAGGTTCGTGGTTTGCGGCAACTGCAGCCACGTACACATTTAGAGTAGACGTGGACAGGCCCCGAGAAAAGCAAGACTGCAGGAACTCCAGAGAGGGCCAACGGGGGGCAACTAGGAGAAGGTTGACCCGGTCGTGGCGCACTCTGGCTACAACTTGCGGGAGTAGAGCTACCGGGGGAAAGGCGTACAGACGGAGCCTCAGCCACGTCCATACCAGGGCATCCAGGCCCAACGGGGCCGGGTGAGAGAGGGAGAACCACAGCGGACAGTGGGTCGACTCCTCTGAGGTGAACAAATCCACTTCCGCCCGGCCGAAAATCTGCCAGATTCGCTCCACCACGTGAGGGCGAAGACGCCACTCCCCGGGCCTCAGCACCTGCCTCGACAGGAAGTCTGCCTCCCGATTTACACGCCCTGGGATAAAAACCGCTCTTAGCGAAAGAAATCTGTTCTCTGCCCAGAGCAGAATCTGCCACGCCAACCTGAACAGGGGGCGTGAACGCAGACCGCCCTGATGGTTGATATAGGACACCCCCGCGGTGCTGTCTGTTCGCACTAGGACATGACAGCCCTCGAGGTGAGGGAGAAATTGTTGCAACGCTAGAAACACAGCCCTCATCTCCAGGCAATTTATGTGCCATGAGAGACAGGGGCCCTCCCATAGACCTTGGGCCGGGCGTCTAAGGCTGCGCCCCAGCCCGAGAGCGAGGCGTCCGTCGAAAGAGTCCTGCAACGGTGACACGCCCCTAGAATGGGACCCAAGGCCAAGAACCGGGGTCTTTTCCACATAAGGAGGGTACGAAGCCCACGGCGCGTAACAGGTATAACCCAGAGGGGATGCCTACGAGGATGAAAGCCCGCCCCCTTGAGCCAGAGCTGGAATGGCCTCATGTGAAGCAGACCCAAAGGAATAACATTGGCTGCTGCTGACATGAGGCCGAGCACCCTCTGTGCCTCGGCAACAGAGAGGCTGCGGCCTAGCCGAATAGCTTTCACCGCTGACAAGATGGAGGCCACCCGAGTGGGAGACAGATGTGCCCGCATCGTGGTGGAGTCCCAAACCACCCCCAGAAAGGTGGTTCTCTGAGAAGGAGAAAGCACAGACTTTATTGGGTTCAGCCTGAGTCCTAAGGACCTCATGTGGGCAAGCACAGCATCTCGATGCCTGGCTGCCATAGCCTCCGACTGGGCCAGAATGAGCCAGTCGTCCAGGTAGTTCAGTACACGGATGCCCTGGAGATGCAATGGTGCCAGGGCAGCATCCATGCACTTCGTGAACGTGCGTGGTGAAAGGGCTAGGCCAAAGGGAAGGACACAATACTGGTATGTTTCGCCCCCGAAAGCGAACCTGAGGAACTTCCTGTGCTCCGGCAGAATTCTTATGTGGAAATAAGCATCCTTGAGGTCGATCGTGACAAACCAGTCCTCGGATCTGATCTGTGACACGATCATCTTGAGCGTGAGCATCTTGAACTTGTAAGTCTTCAGAGTACAGTTCAGAGCCCGCAAGTCCAGAATCGGACGCAGCCCCCCGTCCTTCTTGGGAACAACAAAATATCGGCTGTAAAAGCCGGAGTCCCGCTCTGGGAGGGGAACATGCTCTATAGCCCCTTTCTCCAGAAGTGAGAGGAGTTCCTCCCGGAGGAACACGGCCTGGTGCCCGCCCACATTTGTGGGCAACACACCCTAAAAACACGGAGGACGGGAGGAAAACTGGATCCTGTAGCCCCTTTCTACAGTATTCAGGACCCACTGAGACTCCCCTGGCAGAAGTTTCCACGCTGCCAGGCTGCCTGACAGTGGTGTCAAACTTGTGCAAACCTCCCGGGCGCCCTCAACCAGCGCATCGGCAGGCGCAAACCCGGGAAGATCCGCACAAGAAAGGGGAGCCGACACAGGCCCCACTGCCCTCCGAAACGACAAAGGCGGCGGGGCTGGCAGTAGGGGGAGCGTCTCTGAATAGGGTGCTCCCAGGAGCCCCTGCCCTTGGGCATCAGGACTCCTTCGTGGCCCGCTTAGCTGAGAGGACAAACCTATGGTCCTCTCTCACCGGACGGGTCCGGGCCCGGGCATGTGAACCGTGCTCCCTAGTTTTAGATGGGGCAGCACGGGCCGCCACACTAGCTCTTCTCACTGCCCTGAGTGAGCTAGAAGGGGGGGGGGGGGCGGCTAGATGATGGCCCAGGCTGCTCCCCGCGGCAAGGGAGAAACTCCTTGAACGCCGCTGACTGGCGTTTCACCTCCTGATGCCTGTCGACGACAGTACTAACTGCGTCGCCGAACAAGCCCTGAGGTGAAACTGGGGCATCCAGGAGAAAGGACTTATCCTTCTCCCTTATGCCCATCAAATTAAGCCACAAGTGCCTCTCCGTGGCAACCAGCGCAGCCATAGTACGGCCTATAGAGCGGGCCGTCTGCTTCGTGGCACGGACCGCGAGATCCGTGGCACGGCGGAGCTCGGACAACGCCTGAGGTCCCAGCCCTTCACCGCCATCCAGCTCTGCTAGCAGATCAGCCTGGTAGGCCTGCAAGACCGCCATGGTGTGCAGTGCTGCACCCGCTTGACCCGCTGCCTCATAGGCCTTACCCACAATGGCCGAAGTGGTCCTACATGGCTTGGATGGAAGGGCAGGTTTTCTCCATGCGGGCGATGCAGGGGAGAGATAACTGGCCAGCGTCTCTTCAACCCTCGGCATCGTTCTATACCCATTGTCTTCAAGCCCCATAATGGCTGAATAGTCTGACATGGCTGGAGAAAATACACGCGCCGAAAAGGGATTTTTCCAAGACCTCGATACCTCAGTATGGAGGTCCGGAAGAAATGGCAGATGCCTGCGTGCAGTGAGAAAGTGAAGTGAGAAAGCGGTCGTCCAGCTTAGAATGGGCGACACCAACTACCTCTTCAGTCCAATCCAAATTCAGCTTCTCAACAGCCTGAGTTATTACCTCGAGGAGCTCCTCGAACGCGACTGATTGCGTCGGCCGTTCTGAGGTGGAAAGCCCCTCCCCTTCGACATCGAGCTCCTCAGAGCCGGACGCGGAAAGCAGCATGCTCTCTTCCGGGTTGGGAGAAATCGCAGCGCGAGCTCCCGAACGCGAGACCGAGCGATCGGAGTCAGGGGAGAGGGCAAGAGAAAGGGGAACACCCGTCTCTTGCTCTGCCTCCGCTAACTCAACTTGGGAACCACATGATTGAAGCCGCTGCGCTGCCTCGGCAGACGCAGGACCCAAACCACGAGGCGCAGCCGAAGCTGAAAATACAGCCAGGCGGGATCGGAGCGTGCGGAGAGGGAATCCCTCACAATGCACGCAGACGGCTCCCTCAAGAGCCGACCCGGCATGCTCCTCTCCCAAACACACCACACAAAGAGAATGCACGTCGCCCGCCGTGATAAAGCGGGGGCACGGATGCACGCATCTCTTAAAGTGCTTAGACTGTAACATTTTGCCTAGTCTTTTCCTATTTTTTTTTATTTCCCCTGCACTTGACAGACAGACAAACGACACACATACACAGAGCGCTTCCTGAAGACAAAGAAAGCTGGAGCAGCGTGACGTAGATGCCCTTATATGGACTTGCTGCCGAGTAATTACTCTGTCACGTGTCCTTTCCGAGCCATTAAATGGCGTGTGTGCACACAGAGCTTCAGACACAACTTCCTCAAAGAAGCATTCCCATAGCGTCAGCACTGACGCAGCGTTGAGTTCCCTCGAAAGGGAACAAACTTGACGGGAAAATGTGAGCACCTTTAAGCAAACTTTGAGCCGTGCGTACGCACATTCTGGAGACAAAGGGAATTGGCGACACAGATGGTGAGGTCGTGAACTGAAGTTAGATTGTAGAAAATTCATGTGAGAAGAACGATTATAAGAATTAATGACATTAAATTTTCACTCCATTTCATACGTTATATCCACATTATCATGAAGATTAAATCCAACAGTGTTATTTGTGCCGATTGTTCTAGTAAAATCCAAACGTAATTCAAAATGTATTAAAAATAAAATAATAATAAAAATAATCAGTGCTACTCCGTCCAGGGTGTATCCTGCCTTGATCCCCAATGACGCCTGAGGATAGGCACAGGCTCCCCGTGACCCGAGTAGTTCGGATAAGCGATAGAAGATGAATGAATGAATGAATGAATAATTAGCGCTGCCTTACAGTCACATTGTCCACAACGGGAGCGCAGGAGGAGATGGCGCGACTACATGTCATACAGAATAGCATGAAATACCCTTTTATTAGAGAACTACAGAGCACAGTGTAAAAACAAAATATTTTCCTTAATGTACATATATCATAAAATGTCAAAGTCTGCAAATACAGTCATGAAGCACAATTGCTACTCATCATCGGTCCTAACTATTACGGTGTTCATTACAAAACCGTCATGAAGAAGTATGTGTTCACTATAACATTTTCGTCTTAAATTTTCGCCCACAAATTAATTCTCTGATTTTGTCAAGGTGTTAACGATCAGTCTAATTGCTAGAAACATATAAATCCTCCGGTGACCAGGGTATGTAATGCTTCATGATGGCACTGCTGGCACTGTTGGAGGATTACGCAATGGGAGAATAAGGAGAGAACAAGTTTTCAGGGACCATGATGATTTCCTGGCCCATTATGATGACTGACTAATAAGCCGATTTAGATTCCCTAGAGCTGTGCTCTTAGATATATGTGTTGAATTGGGTCCAGTATTAGAGAGGTCAACACACCGGAACCATGCCATCCCAGTCCAAATGCAAGTCCTCACCACTCTGGGGTTCTTGGCAATCGCTCTTTCCAGTGGGAATTGGCAGACAGGTAAATTATTTATATATATAAAAAACTATAAGTAATCCTCAACTTTGTGTCTAAAACCTTTCGTATATGAAATAATTCTATTGGAATCTATCATCTCACCCTATAGGTCTGGTATATCACAGCCGTCCCTGAGTGCCATAATATCTATCGTTTGGAATGGTATACTTAATATGGGTAGTCGGTACATCAGGTTCCCCTACACTGTGCGAGAACAGGTTGAAATTAAAATTAAATTTTGCAGCAATGTCTGGTTTCCCAAATGTAATCGGCGCAATTGACTGCGCTCATGTTGCTATAAGGGCACCATCTGAAAATGAATTTGCTTATGCTTATCTATTAATGTGCAAATCATATGTGACTCCAACACGACCCTCACAAACATTGTGGCACACTGGCCTGGTTCAACACATGATTCCTTTATCTTGACACATAACAGTGTAGGGAACAGACTAAATGCAGGCGCAGTACGTGATGGCTGGCTTCTTTGTGAGATTAACAGTATTAAAAAGTAGAAACTGTAACAGTTTTGTTTTTAATATAATTATAAAAATGTTGCTTTTAATATGATTATAACCTGCAGGTGACAGTGGCTCACCCCATTTTTAAACACGCAGAGCGCAGAAGAAACTCATTATAACGAGGTCCACTCTCGTGCCCGTGCAGTCATTTGCATTGACTATTTATGGTTAAAAATGGGCGTGTACAGGGTGGGATTTGAGGCTGGTTCACGTACGCACATCGGCGGGGTGATCTGTGATTTATAAAGGGAACATTGCTTACAGGTGTACGTACGCACGGTTTTATAAATCGGAATTTTTTTTGGCATACGCCATTTTTGGATTTTGGGCGTACGTAAACTTTTAGTAGGGATCCTACGCACAGTTTTATAAATGAGACCCCAGGTCTTCATCAACACTTATGGCATTTAGCTGACACTCTTATCCACAGGGTCTTACATTTATCTTGTTTATACAACTGAGGGTTGAGGGTCTTGTGGGCCTTGTGGTGGCTGCATGGTGTTTCTGGGATTTGAACTCCTGACCCTCCAAGCTGTAAGCCAATGCCTTTACCACCAAACTACCACTTCCCAACATCAACAATGTATGACTCCAGAATACTAACACCTGACTTTGAGTGATCTAGCCCAACCTGGATGCATTCATGACCCTGCATCAAGCACAGTAACAAACCTCTAAAACTGTGAAGAGCTCTAGCTGTATCTTCTTTGCATCTTCCAGGATGAGATTAATAATAGAGACACTTCTGTCAAAAAGTCTTCAACCTTAAAATCAAGTTATGATGAACCTGTTCCACATCTGTTCTTCAGTGAGGTAGTGCCACCTCATACAACGAGTTCTCGCTGAAGTGACCTGGATTGGATGCTAATACATTACCGGAGAGATCTAATATTCTGTACAAACTGAGAGAAACGATCGGTTCCTTTCCTTTAGATAAGAGAGACAGACTTTGTTACTGCTGCAGGGGTTTTTGCAGAGGAAAGGGAGTCTGAATTTTAAGCGAGGGACAGAGGAGTCTGAATTTGGAATTTAAAGAAGGAATAGATGATGTCATGAAATGGATGTTCATAGGCAAACTCAGCATTCATCATATTGACCTTCGCAGCCGTACTGTGTGTTAGTACACGTTCTCATGGCAACATCACGACCCTAATATCACTCTGAGATTGAAAAAGATGACAGTGTGAGTAACCCATTTCAGTGGAGCAATAACTGCCCTGCTCTGCACTCGGCCCCAACGAAAGAGGAGGAAATAATCTTTTTGTTTACTGACACTTTACTATGCTTCATTTTAGAGTGTGTCCCAAACCACAACATATTCAGTATACATTCCAGGCATTCACTAAATTCCAGGGGTTTCGTTACCACGACGCAAAGTGGGCGTGTTTCTGGAGGTCTTGAAAAAACGCCCTCTTTCAAAAAAAAAAAGAGCGATGGATAATAAAGGACAAAACAGTCATACAGGTAGATTTTGTATTTTATATCTATTATACTTTATTATCTTACAGTTAAGCTATTTTTGAAAACAAATAAACAACCAAAAGCTACGGTTAGGGTTAGGGTTAGATTATAAAATAGGCCACGCCTACTTGATGACGCATTATCTGTTACGCTGTTCTGAATCCCTGGAAATAAGTGCATCCCAAACAGTCCACATCAACACCATTATCAGTCAACTTTGGGTGTGTCCCAAACCACAAGCCCTATTCACTATATAAGCCACATAGCACCATCATCTTTGTGTGTCCCTGTCCACATTATATATAGACCTCACACCTCCAGGGTCGGGGGTTCGATTCCCATCTCCGCCTTGTGTGTGTGGAGTTTGCATGTTCTCCCCGTGCCTCGGGGGTTTCCTCCGGGTACTCCGGTTTCCTCCCCCGGTCCAAAGACATGCATGGTAGGTTGATTGGCATCTCTGGAAAATTGCCAGTAGTGTGTGTGAGTGTGTGAGTGAATGAGAGTGTGTGTGTTCCCTGTGATGGGTTGGCACTCCGTCCAGGGTGTATCCTGCCTCGATGCCCGATGACGCCTGAGATCCTGTGAAGTTCACCTAAGCGGTAGAAAATGAATGAATGAATGAATGAATGAATGAATGAATGAATGAATGAATGAACACAGTCATTGGCCCACTCTGCGCGTGTCCCAGGCCACATGCTCTATTTACTATATATTTACTTCAATTTTGAATTCAGTTCAGTTCAATCTGCAGTGATTTTAGCAGTGGCCATTTTCTCAAAGCAGCTTTACAAAAATATATATAAAAAAACAATGTAGGCCAAATAAACACCATCATCAGTCCACCGTGGCGTGTCCCAAACCAAACACCATATTCACTATACAGTCGATAATCACAGCATCGTTAGTCCACTGTGGGTGTGTCTCTATCCATGCCCTATTCGTTATTTATACCAGCATCACATACACAGTGCTGATGATTTCGAGCCGAGGCCGAATTGCCTCGTCCCGTCTCAGGCGAGGACAGAAATCGATTATTGTTTAAGCAGACGTCCGTCTCGATGTCCAGCGGTCGATACGGAGACGTATTACAGAGCAGATGCTATTAACTGTACACAGCAACACATCCATTTTTCATTAAAGGACAAAGTAAAGGAGCGCCGCTGCTGAGGGCTGTGACTGATGAAGCACCGGAGGCCTTCTTTAAACCCAACACATCCAGTCTGAGGAACAAACAAACAATTTAGAATTTCTCATGTTTATTCCTGTCTTTATGGATCACCAATTAAAGGTTTTGTCTCCGATTTTTGAGAAATGCTTCAGAAAACTGAGTTGGTCCGAATAATAAACAAAAATCAAAACAAAAACAAAACAAACGTGTAGCCAATTAAAAGGATAAAAGAGGATAAAAACAAAGAAAGAAAGAGAAGAAAGACTTACGATAAGGACAAGAAGTAGGACGTGTTAATATAGGATCAGCTTTCCAGCGCTGGAGAGAACTGAAGGAGCAGGAAGTTGGCCACATATTCACAGGTTGGAGTTTCCCGAGTCAATAACTCCTGAGCTAAACGCTGTTACTACACAAATAACACCTCTTTTCTATCGTAGTAATGTAGAGAGGCAGCTACAACCGCGCTTTGTGTAGTAACAGCGTTTAGCTCAGGAGTTATTGACTCGGGAAACTCCGACCTGTGAATATGTGGCCGACTTTACTTAAGACGCCGAGGCGCTTTTTTCCTTCTCGATAGGTGAGTAACGTTGGTTTTGCTTTGTTACACAGAACTAATATATGCCTTTGTCCTTTACATCATTATGCTTGTGTGGCATTTTTGCTTGTTTGTTTATCTACAATCGTATTGTTCTTCCCTTCAGCTATGATAAAGACACGTTTCTTTCTGTTAGTCGCCTGGGTTACGTATGTATGTGTGGGCGGAGCTATCGAAACAGGGGTGGGACCCGTTTGGGTTAGGGGCGTGTTTGTTTTGGGGATTTCAATTGTCAACATTGGCTTTCAAAAATCGCAGACCGCACCTTTAAATATAATGATTAAAGCTGTAACTTTGAGTTGCCAGGACAGAGGGCTTCACGTTGCCTTTTTCTTTTATTTTTTTGTTCTATCTGTTTCAGGAGAGAGAAAAGAAATGCTGGTGAGACGTCTCAGTGCCGCTGCTTCATCACACCACCCTGTCAAGCAGTAAATTGAAATAAGGTTTTGTCAACTGGAAATGTGACTTTAAGACAGAGAAGGAATAAAGATGACAATGTTGGTGAATTTTTTTTTGCCTTTGATATTATAAGCAGTAAAAGCTACAGCTTTGATTGATATCGTTGCTGATCACAAGGCTGTTTTTAAACCTCATGTTTTCTTTTTCTCAAATAAATGACAGGTATGTTTTTATTTTTATCAGCATCGTGATGAGTCTGCATCGTCTCCTCAGAGCACCTGAGCCTCAGACCCATGGCCTGTGCCCACAGAAGGTGCAGGATGGCAGAACGCCCGGCTGGAGGCTTTTAATCCACTCACAAACTGGCAGTGCTTCAGAGCGGGAATAAATCCTCCACTCGTGTGAAATGATGTACACTGGCTAGACAGACTACTGAAAAACTCTAATCTCTCTCTCTCTCTCTGAGAACCCCACAGGTTCCCCTGATGAGAAACAGACCTCCAGCCAGACGGACAGGATCCTATCCAGTGACCGTATGTATGAGTGGATGGTGTAACAGGGAATTCAAAATTGAAGCCAAAATGAGGCCCTCTTGTGGCTGGCTGTGGTACGATTATTAACCCCGCCTATTCTTAATGACATTTCACAGGTAGTTCAGGTAATGTCTTACAAGCTCATTCATCACAGACAGCTGGACCATCTGACAAGCAGACAGATGAAGCAGACAGACAGACAGACAGATTAATATGTGCAGTGAGACACAGACCTAATGTCTGACTATCTAATGCACAGACTCCAGTTTTTGCACAACGGCTTCAAATCCACACTGCAGTATTTACTGGCACCGTGTTGACCAATCAGTCATTACACCTGCTCGCTCCTCACACACCTCTCTGTCTGTCTGTCTGTCTGCCACTTCATCTGTCTGACCACCTGCCTGTTAGACTGTCCATTCGTCATTCTGACTGTCTAGGAGTTGAACAGTCTATCAGTATTCAGTCTGTCTGCTTACCTGTCTGTCTGTTTAACAGGCTTTCTGTCTGTCTGTCTGTCTGTCTGTCTGTCTGTCTGTTTAACAGGCTTTCTGTCTGTCTGTTTAACAGGCTTTCTGTCTGTCTGTCTGTCTGTCTGTCTGTTTAACAGGCTTTCTGTCTGTCTGTCTGTCTGTCTGTCAGTCTGTCTGCTTACCTGTCTGTCTGTTTAACAGGCTTTCTGTCTGTCTGTCTGTCTGTCTGTCTGTCTGCCTGTCTGTTTAACAGGCTTTCTGTCTGTCTGTTTAACAGGCTTTCTGTCTGTCTGTCTGTCTGTCTGTTTAACAGGCTTTCTGTCTGTCTGTCTGTCTGTCTGTCTGTCTGTCAGTCTGTCTGCTTACCTGTCTGTCTGTTTAACAGGCTTTCTGTCTGTCTGTCTGTCTGTCTGTCTGTCAGTCTGTCTGTTTAACAGGCTTTCTGTCTGTCTGTCTGTCTGTCTGTCTGTCTGTCTGTTTAACAGGCTTTCTGTCTGTCTGTCTGTCTGTCTGTCTGTCAGTCTGTCTGCTTACCTGTCTGTCTTTTTAACAGGCTTTCTGTCTGTCTGTCTATCTGTCTGTCTGTCTGTCTGTCTGTTTAACAGGCTTTCTGTCTGTCTGTCATACATTTACAGAACGGTCTGCAAAAGTGCTTTGAAGTCTATATTAATGAATATATTAACACTAGGTTACAGACCTAGGATATCATGAACCCTTGTGTACTATACATCCATCTGTTTGTCCACCTGTCTGTCTGTCATTTTATCTATCTATCTGTTCATCTGGCTGAATGTCCTTCTATTAATCTGTTTATTTCTATGAACACACACACACACACACACACACACACACACACACACACACACACACACACACACACACACAGTAAGGATATTTTAGGTTGTGCTTGGCTAAGACCTGCTTGTTGTTCAGAAAGACACTTTTTTCTCAGTCAGAAGCAGATTTATTTTCAGTTGTCTTTGACATTTCTGCTTCCTTTTCCTCCTCCACTGCATCTTTATTTGTGCTGCTCACTACCTGAGTCAGGTACATGTGTTATTACAGGATGACAAGGTGACCCACACACACACACACACACACACACACACACACACACACACACACATTCTTCATATTTTTCTTTGATTCAGATCTATTTATTTATAATTGGAATAGAATCATTCCCATAAGTATTTTCACCCTTGGTATAGCTGGTCCTTTAGGGCTATTTGAAATCTATGATTTGGGTGTCAAAATAATATACACATATATTTCAGAAGTTGCCTCCACTATAAAAATAACATTGTACCAATTAGGTCACTGTGTGGTTACTGTAGGTAACTATGGGGTTACTGTGGGTCACTATGGGGTTACTGTGGGTCACTATGGGGTTACTGTAGGTAACTATGGGGTTACTGTAGTTCACTATGGGGTTACTGTGGGTCACTATGGGGTTACTGTCGTTCACTATGGGGTTACTGTGGGTCACTATAGGGTTACTGTAATTCACTATGGGGGTTACTGTGGGTCACTATGGGGTTACTGTAGTTCACTATGGGGTTACTGTGGGTCACTATGGGGTTACTGTGGGTCACTATGGGTTTACTGTAAATCACTATGGGGTTACTGTCGTTCACCATGCATTTACTGTAGTTCACTATGGGGTTACTGTAGTTCACTATGGGGTAACTGTAGTTTACTATGGGGTTACTTTGGGTCACTATGGGGTTACTGTAGTTCACTATGGGGTTACTCTTGGTCTCTATGGGGTTACTGTCGTTCACTATGGGGTTACTGTTGGTCTCTATGGGGTTACTGTCGTTCACTATGGGGTTACTGTTGGTCTCTATGGGGGTACTGTCGTTCACTATGGGGTTACTGTATTTCACTATGGGGTTACTGTGGGTCACTATGGGGTTACTGTGGGTCACTATGGGGTTACTGTCGTTCAATATGGGGTTACTGTGGGTCACTGTGGGGTTACTGTCGTTCACTATGGGGTTACTGTGGGTCACTGTGAGTCACCTCAGACTCGCTCATAGGGGAATAAATACATACACATTGTGAACTGTTTATATCTAATAATAATCTAGAATTTTTATTCTGTCAATTCTTTTACTTTTATTATTTGTTATTTCCTTTATCATTAATTATGTTTACCTTCTGCTCTGTGTTTATGTTCTGTAAAGCTGCTTTGAGACAATGTCTATTGTAAAAAGTGTTATACAAATAAACTTGAACTATGGGGTTACTGTGGATCACTTTGGGGTTACTGTGGGTCACTATGGGGTTACTGTGGGTCACTGTGGGGTTACTGTGGGTCACTTTGGGGTTACTGTGGGTCACTATGGGGTTACTGTGGGTCACTGTGAGGTTTGAATGGTTAAAGTGCAGAAACTTCACACATCTGTGCTGGGTGTTTACTCAGTGTGTATCCATATGAATGCAGACTTGCCTACCTGTGTGAGCTGTCAATCAAACAAACAGGCAGGCATATGATTAGATTAGAATTGCAAAGTAGTGTGTGTGTGTGTGTGTGTGTGTGTGTGTGTGTGTGTGTGTGTGTGTGTGTGTGTGTGTGTGTGTGTGTGTGTGATTGATGAGTGAACCCCAGCTCTGTTGCTCTGTTGTAGAAACTTTTTAAATTTAAAGTTTAACACAGCTGTGCCAATAAAATCTCCCTCCTGCTTGTCCTCCTTCTCTGCCACTTTACCACACAACCTGTAAATGAATGAATTATCCTGCTTAAATTAGCTCTGAGAGAGAGAGAGAGAGAGAGAGAGAGAGAGAGAGAGAGAGAGAGAGTAAGTAATGAGAGATACCTTTGATACACTTTCACATGTTTGATTTATATAGACAAATAGTCAGAAGTTACACGAAAACAGACCAATCAGAACGCAGAACCAGACACTGTATAATATATGAGATACTGCAGTGGATTTCTGGCTTAGAAAAACTGAACATTAACTGAACATTTTTCTGTGATACAGGGATGTGTTTATACTGTTGCTGTAGTGACAGTGATCGCAGCAGAATCCTGTAATTTCAATAGCATGAGAAGACACATTAAAGCTTCAGACAGCACTCCTGTTTGGGATAATAGTGGTTATGAAAGAAGTGTGTGATGACAGACAGACAGACAGACAGACAGACAGCAGGAAGTGTGTGATGTGATAGTGAATGAACACTCGCTTGAATGAAAGAGTTTTGTTTGTACAGCAGATGATGACTGTGATGTTTCTGTCACTGTGCTCCTGAAAATTACAGTTATTTTCATCAAGTGGTGAATAAATGCTCTCAGAAAGCAGAAGAGTGGAGCGAGAGAAGATAAAGAACGCTCACACACGTTTTTATATTCTCATACGAAGAAGAAGAAAAGAAAAGATCAGTCTGGAAGTCAGATATACAAAGACGGAGACATACAGCCTGATACAGACAGTCCAATTTATGGAGAGTCAAATATACAGACAGACAGACAGACAGACAGACAGAAATTCAGCTCGCAGACAGGAAGAACCATTTCCCAAAACCAGAGAGAAAGATTAGAAGGTTCTAGAATAATCTGTAGTCTAGATGGCTGAAGTGGATGTGATGCTGCTGTAGAACACTAAAGTGGATGTGATGCTGCTGTAGAACACTGAAGTGGATGTGATGCTGCTGTAGAACACTGAAGTGGATGTGATGCTGCTGTAGAACACTGAAGTGGATGTGATGCTGCTGTAGAACACTGAAGTGGATGTGATGCTGCTGTAGAACACTGAAGTGGATGTGATGCTGCTGTAGAACACTGAAGTGGATGTGAAGCTGCTGTAGAACACTGAAGTGGATGTGATGCTGCTGTAGAACACTGAAGTGGATGTGATGCTGCTGTAGAACACTGAAGTGGATGTGAAGCTGCTGTAGAACACTGAAGTGGATGTGATGCTGCTGTAGAACACTGAAGTGGATGTGATGCTGCTGTAGAACACTGAAGTGGATGTGATGCTGCTGTAGAACACTGAAGTGGATGTGATGCTGCTGTAGAAATTGTGCAGGTTCAATGGATCAGAATAAGGATCAGAAGCGGTGTGATAAGTTAGTATCTGAAGCTCTGACTGAACTTCAGCTTTTCAACCTCTGCACCAGATGTGTTCCTGCAGCTGCCTCAACTCTCAATGTGGTACAATGTATGTGTGTGTGTGTGTCTGTGTGTGTGTGTGTGTCTGTGTATAGAGCTGCACTTTATACATGCTGGGCTGAGGGAAGGTTAATCCGCTTAGACAGGTGTGTGTGATGATGCTGGTGATGTGTCTGTTTTATTTCTCCTTGCCTCAGGCTGTCACCACACACACACACACACACACACACACAGAATAAGATTTAAGACAGTAGTGTAGGAAAAAGGTTTTTGTACTCCAAGTTTGTGACTTATGTCCAAAAGTTACATCACCATGTATGTAAATAAAGTTGCTGGTGTTCGGAGTCGTGTTGTGAAGCTGCTTCTGAGCTCCACATGAACATTATGAAAAGCAGCTGTGTGGAGTTTATCTCTGAAGTTCCCAGGTTTGTCTTTGAGATGGAGTTATACACATTACCTTTAAGCAGCAGAAAATCAATGAATGATTTGATCATGAAAAATTAAATCTTTAAAAATTAATTAAATCAAGCTAGCATGAAAACAGATGTAGTTTGTGTGTGGTGTTAGTTAGCGTGTTTACTCAGCCCTAGTGTGTTGTGTTAGTTAGCGTGTTTACTCAGCCCTAGTGTGTTGTGTTAGTTAGCGTGTTTACTCAGCCCTAGTGTGTTGTGTTAGTTAGCGTGTTTACTCAGCCCTAGTGTGTCGTGTTAGTTAGCGTGTTTACTCAGCCCTAGTGTGTTGTTAGTTAGCGTGTTTACTCAGCCCTAGTGTGTTGTTAGTTAGCGTGTTTACTCAGCCCTAGTGTGTTGTTAGTTATTGTGTTTACTCAGCCCTAGTGTGTCGTGTTAGTTAGCGTGTTTACTCAGCCCTAGTGTGTCGTGTTAGTTAGCGTGTTTACTCAGCCCTAGTGTGTGGTGTTAGTTAGCGTGTTTACTCAGCCCTAGTGTGTCGTGTTAGTTAGCGTGTTTACTCAGCCCTAGTGTGTTGTGTTAGTTAGCGTGTTTACTCAGCCCTAGTGTGTGGTGTTAGTTAGCGTGTTTACTCAGCCCTAGTGTGTCGTTAGTTATTGTGTTTACTCAGCCCTAGTGTGTCGTGTTAGTTAGCGTGTTTACTCAGCCCTAGTGTGTCGTGTTAGTTAGCGTGTTTACTCAGCCCTAGTGTGTTGTGTTAGTTAGCGTGTTTACTCAGCCCTAGTGTGTTGTTAGTTAGCGTGTTTACTCAGCCCTAGTGTGTCGTGTTAGTTAGCGTGTTTACTCAGCCCTAGTGTGTCGTGTTAGTTAGCGTGTTTACTCAGCCCTAGTGTGTTGTTAGTTAGCGTGTTTACTCAGCCCTAGTGTGTTGTTAGTTATTGTGTTTACTCAGCCCTAGTGTGTCGTGTTAGTTAGCGTGTTTACTCAGCCCTAGTGTGTTGTGTTAGTTAGCGTGTTTACTCAGCCCTAGTGTGTGGTGTTAGTTAGCGTGTTTACTCAGCCCTAGTGTGTCGTTAGTTATTGTGTTTACTCAGCCCTAGTGTGTCGTGTTAGTTAGCGTGTTTACTCAGCCCTAGTGTGTTGTGTTAGTTAGCGTGTTTACTCAGCCCTAGTGTGTTGTTAGTTAGCGTGTTTACTCAGCCCTAGTGTGTCGTGTTAGTTAGCGTGTTTACTCAGCCCTAGTGTGTCGTTAGTTATTGTGTTTACTCAGCCCTAGTGTGTCGTGTTAGTTAGCGTGTTTACTCAGCCCTAGTGTGTCGTGTTAGTTAGCGTGTTTACTCAGCCCTAGTGTGTTGTTAGTTAGCGTGTTTACTCAGCCCTAGTGTGTTGTTAGTTAGCGTGTTTACTCAGCCCTAGTGTGTTGTGTTAGTTAGCGTGTTTACTCAGCCCTAGTGTGTGGTGTTAGTTAGCGTGTTTACTCAGCCCTAGTGTGTCGTTAGTTATTGTGTTTACTCAGCCCTAGTGTGTCGTGTTAGTTAGCGTGTTTACTCAGCCCTAGTGTGTTGTTAGTTAGCGTGTTTACTCAGCCCTAGTGTGTTGTTAGTTAGCGTGTTTACTCAGCCCTAGTGTGTCGTGTTAGTTAGCGTGTTTACTCAGCCCTAGTGTGTCGTGTTAGTTAGCGTGTTTACTCAGCCCTAGTGTGTTGTTAGTTAGCGTGTTTACTCAGCCCTAGTGTGTTGTGTTAGTTAGCGTGTTTACTCAGCCCTAGTGTGTGGTGTTAGTTAGCGTGTTTACTCAGCCCTAGTGTGTCGTTAGTTATTGTGTTTACTCAGCCCTAGTGTGTCGTGTTAGTTAGCGTGTTTACTCAGCCCTAGTGTGTTGTTAGTTAGCGTGTTTACTCAGCCCTAGTGTGTTGTTAGTTAGCGTGTTTACTCAGCCCTAGTGTGTCGTGTTAGTTAGCGTGTTTACTCAGCCCTAGTGTGTCGTGTTAGTTAGCGTGTTTACTCAGCCCTAGTGTGTTGTTAGTTAGCGTGTTTACTCAGCCCTAGTGTGTTGTTAGTTAGCGTGTTTACTCAGCCCTAGTGTGTCGTGTTAGTTAGCGTGTTTACTCAGCCCTAGTGTGTCGTTAGTTATTGTGTTTACTCAGCCCTAGTGTGTCGTGTTAGTTAGCGTGTTTACTCAGCCCTAGTGTGTCGTGTTAGTTAGCGTGTTTACTCAGCCCTAGTGTGTTGTTAGTTAGCGTGTTTACTCAGCCCTAGTGTGTCGTGTTAGTTAGCGTGTTTACTCAGCCCTAGTGTGTGGTGTTAGTTAGTGTGTTTACTCAGCCCTAGTGTGTTGTTAGATAACGTGTTTACTCAGCCCTAGTGTGTTGTTAGATAACGTGTTTACTCAGCCCTAGTGTGTTGTTAGATAACGTGTTTACTCAGCCCTAGTGTGTTGTTAGATAACGTGTTTACTCAGCCCTAGTGTGTTGTGTTAGTTAGCATGTTTACTCAGCCCTAGTGTGTCGTGTTAGTTAGCGTGTTTACTCAGCCCTAGTGTGTTGTTAGTTAGCGTGTTTACTCAGCCCTAGTGTGTCGTGTTAGTTAGCGTGTTTACTCAGCCCTAGTGTGTTGTTAGATAACGTGTTTACTCAGCCCTAGTGTGTCGTGTTAGTTAGCGTGTTTACTCAGCCCTAGTGTGTCGTGTTAGTTAGCGTGTTTACTCAGCCCTAGTGTGTCGTGTTAGTTAGCGTGTTTACTCAGCCCTAGTGTGTTGTTAGTTAGCGTGTTTACTCAGCCCTAGTGTGTTGTTAGTTAGCGTGTTTACTCAGCCCTAGTGTGTCGTGTTAGTTAGCGTGTTTACTCAGCCCTAGTGTGTCGTGTTAGTTAGCGTGTTTACTCAGCCCTAGTGTGTTGTTAGTTAGCGTGTTTACTCAGCCCTAGTGTGTTGTTAGTTAGCGTGTTTACTCAGCCCTAGTGTGTCGTGTTAGTTAGCGTGTTTACTCAGCCCTAGTGTGTTGTTAGTTAGCGTGTTTACTCAGCCCTAGTGTGTCGTGTTAGTTAGCGTGTTTACTCAGCCCTAGTGTGTCGTGTTAGTTAGCGTGTTTACTCAGCCCTAGTGTGTTGTTAGTTAGCGTGTTTACTCAGCCCTAGTGTGTTGTTAGTTAGCGTGTTTACTCAGCCCTAGTGTGTCGTGTTAGTTAGCGTGTTTACTCAGCCCTAGTGTGTCGTTAGTTATTGTGTTTACTCAGCCCTAGTGTGTCGTGTTAGTTAGCGTGTTTACTCAGCCCTAGTGTGTTGTTAGATAACGTGTTTACTCAGCCCTAGTGTGTTGTGTTAGTTAGCGTGTTTACTCAGCCCTAGTTGTATATTTTTATTAGCACCATCTTCGCATTTATTATTTCATATATAACAGTAATACATGGATTAAATTAACATTACATTATGTATATAGTTTGTTTAATTCTGTTTAGTGCTAGTAAGTTTGTTTAGGACAATGTTAGTTAACGTGTTAACAGTAAAGCTAGTTATGAAGTTAACCTGTTAAGCATCTGTTTGAGATAAAGCTAGTTTATTGTCAACTTATTTATTGGAAGAAAAAAAAAGCATGATTAGTATCACACACATAGAGATGCACACACACACACACACACACACATAGAGATGCAAACACACAGACACACACACACACACACACACACACACACACATAGAGATGCAAACACACACACACACACACACACACACACACACACACACACATTAGTGAGACTCGTGTTCACACTAACACTGAATAATGAATACGGCTGCAGTGTGTAAATAGAAGTGTTTATTTATCGAGGCTGAAAGTCTTTCCCCAGGCGGGATGTAAATAATGTCCACTCTCCAGAACATTCCACAGGCTCTTTAACAGATCTGACACAATGATTTATCCACAATTTGGAGTCGAGATTAAACACTTTTAAAGTGGAGTGAGTTTGGGCCGAGTGGGAGGAGGAATAGACGAAAAATTCATTTTAATCTTTAACTAATCAAATGCACTTAGCCTCCGGGAGGAGAGTGTGTGTGTGTGTGTGTGTGTGTGTGTGTGTGTGTGTGTGTGTGTGTGTGTGTGTGAAATTAAGCCTGTAGGTCAGATTGTTAAGGGAATTGAGAATAATAATTAAGTTAATTGATGACCCATGAATAATTATTTATAAATATTGGTAAATAATTATATTTAATTGGTAAATAATAATCTACGTAATTATTAAATAAAACACATTTTAATGAATTAGAATTCACATTAATAAACACAAATACTTTCTTTATAGATATATTTCCTTTTTTTGTCATTTAGTTAATGATAAGTTCTGTGTGTAATATAAAAACCCTCTTTATTAGCATTCACTTATTGCTTTCTTTATTTATTTCTTTTCAGCTGAGTGTGTAAGGGATAGTGGAGATTAGGGGGAGATTAGAGAGAGATTAGTGTTGGCAGTCGGTCGTCTGACCCACACTCGTCCTCTCTCTCGTCTCTCCTGAGCAGCAGATTTATCTCCTCTCTGACACACTGCCAGCTTTGTGTAATAACATTATCAGAGTCCTGATCAGTGTGTTAGTGTTTAAGCCAATCATGGAGAAGTGTGTACACTTGTCTGTGTTTGTTTGTTATGGACCTGTGTGTGTGTGTGTGTGTGTGTGTGTGTGTGTTGCTCTTTTAAACTCAGCTGAATAGATTATTGATATTTCACACTCCACCAATCATCTGTTTCACTCGTTTACTCTCTCTTTCACTACAGATTTATTCCCTTTGCTCTATAACAGTTTTATATACACGAATGTGCTCATTATCATTAATAGTTCATTCAGATCAGAGACATGTGGCTTGTGTCTATCATGATGTAGGAGAAGTCTCAGGGATGTTCCTCTGCATGAACGCTGAACTGTTAAACGTCCCTCAGGCCTTCTTTTGTTCTCCCTGTTTTTTTTTCTTCTCTTCTTGTTGCTGTGTCTCCATTAGCAGGTGCTTGAGTTTGTTTGTGCTCCACACTCGTCTTTCAGCTTGCCATTACGGCAGAAATATTCAGGCTTTCTGAAGTGTTTACATGTAGCTCAGGCCATGATGTTGCTTTAGGATCTATTTTTCATCCTGAGCTGAACCAGCACTGGACCTGTAATGTCTCATAGCTGAACTGTATCTTCTGGATTAATGTTTCTACACCAGGACATTTATTAGGTTCTGTACAACATCTCAAACCATTCAACATTCTCCCAGCACTTAGCTCACAGATCCACATTTCAGCTCGGTGCACATCACAGGATACATGAAGGAAATGGGGTTTGTACTTTACTGTCAGCAGCCGTAACTCCAGTCAGAAGACCTTTACTTCAACACTCTGTTAGTCTTTAATTCTCTAATCACACGCATCGGTATTTAAACCTCTGACCTCATTACAGACTTGAGCAATGCACAGAAGTTACGTGAGGGGGCGGAGTTTGTCTAAATCACATGGGGGCGGGCTTTGCCTAAATCACATGGGGGCAGGGTTTGTGTAAATCACATGGGGTGGGGTTTGTGTAAATCACATGGGGCAGAGTTTGCTTAAATCACATTGGGGTGGAGTTTGTCTAAATCACATTGGGGTGGAGTTTGTCTAAATCACATGGGGCGGAGTTTGTGTAAATCACATTGGGGTGGAGTTTGTCTAAATCACATGGGGCGGAGTTTGTGTAAATCACATTGGGGTGGAGTTTGTCTAAATCACATGGGGCGGAGTTTGTCTAAATCACATGGGGCGGAGTTTGTCTAAATCACATGGGGCGGAGTTTGTCTAAATCACATGGGGTGGAGTTTGTCTAAATCACATTGGGGTGGAGTTTGTCTAAATCACATGGGGCGGAGTTTGTCTAAATCACATTGAGGTGGAGTTTGTCTAAATCACATGGGGCGGAGTTTGTGTAAATCACATTGGGGTGGAGTTTGTCTAAATCACATGGGGTGGAGTTTGTCTAAATCACATTGGGGTGGAGTTTGTTTAAATCACATGGGGCGGAGTTTGTGTAAATCACATTGGGGTGGAGTTTGTCTAAATCACATGGGGCGGAGTTTGTCTAAATCACATTGGGGTGGAGTTTGTCTAAATCACATGGGGTGGAGTTTGTCTAAATCACATGGGGCGGAGTTTGTCTAAATCACATGGGGTGGAGTTTATCTAAATCACATGGGGTGGAGTTTGTCTAAATCACATGGGGCGGAGTTTGTCTAAATCACATTGGGGTGGAGTTTGTCTAAATCACATGGGGTGGAGTTTGTCTAAATCACATTGGGGTGGAGTTTGTCTAAATCACATGGGGCGGAGTTTGTCTAAATCACATGGGGTGGAGTTTGTCTAAATCACATGGGGCGGAGTTTGTCTAAATCACATGTCTCAGCTATTAGTGCTGAGGTTCAACAATAAGGTCTGAGGTAAAACATCAGCAGAAGCTTTCCTCAGTGATGATGTAGCAGTACCAGATCTCTTCTCCTCCACATGTCCGTCTGTCGACTCCAACACGTCACCTTCAGTTTATTTCTTTCCCGTTCGTTTTCCGTGTGTCTGATTAAAATGACAGCATTCTTAAACTTTGGTGAAAAATTATACAGAGCTGGTGTGTTTCCTCATCAAATATCACTAGTATGGATTTTAGTAGAAAATGTTGCCATGGCAACATTAGCGTGTGAGTTTAATTGGTGATTTATGTGCTAATGGAAACATGACTATACTATCATATAATATAATGCTTTACTATCAAATGGTCTGTGATTAAACACTTTAGATGGAAAAGTTTAAACTCTTTAAACTCCGCTTCATTTAATTTGACAATTTCTTCTGTTAGCCATTTACATACATATCTTGAACACGGAATCGAAGCATTATTCATACTTTTTTCAATTTTATGCAAATTAGTTATGACACTTTTACTGTCGAGTAACAAATCCCCACGTCTCTACCTGTAAAAGCTTTGTTAAGCTGTTCTGATTAGAGCTAAAATGGGGAGAAAACTGATGGGATTGCGTTTTCTTGTCGGATTTCAGACTAATTGAAAGTTCCTGAGGCTTTCAAGCGAATTACTTTCTGTTTGTGGAAGCTGTATTACAAAGAGTCTTATTCCTGATAAAAGACTTCATTTGTCACTTCCTGTTTGTGGACAAAAAGGAATAAATGCATTAAAGTGCAGAGTGAAGTTCAGTCAAGCAGATGAACTGAACACACACACACACACACACACACACACACACACACACACACGCACACACACGCACACACACACTCTGTTCCTGTGTATTATGCTTTTATCTTTTTAAGCTCATCACACTTCTCCCAGAGGAAATCACAGAGTTTGTGTTGATCCTTAAACATCCTACTTTGACGATGTTTTTAAGATCAGTTCACTTCATCTACCCTCTGCTGTTGTCTCTGTTGTTTTTTTGTCTGAGCCTTAAACAATGTTGGACGACAGGAAGTGGAGCTGTCAGGCCAACAAGATTTAATCTTCTCTTTGCTTCCTGTTACTCTCTCCACTGTGGGGTGCTAACTGAGAGCTGATCACTCGACAGATCTGGACTACTCCAAGCTCAGAGCTTTAACGTGTGCTAGCTCTTACACTTCATCAGAACTGGCAGGGGGTGGCTCAGGTTCACACCTCTTAATCAGGCTCACCTCAACATCTTTTGAATTCCATGCTCTACGGTTACCTCTACGATCCTCTCAATCTCCTCAGACAAGCTCTAGTTCTCCTGCATTCGCTCTCTTCTGCACACCATTTCCTGGCTATTACAACACAACACATAAGGGAAGAAATGTTTTGGACCAGATGGACTTTTGGCAGCCATCTCCAGCTCTCTTCATCACTGAGTGTCACAGCTCAGACTATCAATGAACATCTCTGACTATCATCCTTCTCTCTCACTTTCCCTGACCTACCTGTCCATTACCACTAATGCCTCTCCATCACTCACTCTACTCTCATCTCTATCAGTTCCTCTTCTGTAGTTTCCTGCATCCATCAACCCTTATAGGCACTCGACTACTTTTCCTGTCTACTGCTGGAATCAGACAAAACACTTTCCCCACCCCTGGACCTCCTCTGCCCTCTATCTTCTAAACCTAGTCTTTTGGTCCTCCACTATCTTTTGCTCAAGATCTAATGTAACATCTCAAGCATGCTGTCTACAATAATCTTACCCATATTAACCTGTAAGATCCTAAGCAGTCTGTATTCAAAGTGGCACTGCAAATGCCATTGTGACCTTCACTGGGAAGCTTCATGCCATTAGTTCAGCCAAACTGTCATCAGTCCTCCTGCTTCTTGACCTTTCAGCAGCACTCGCTTTCAAGACTCATTAATCTTGGAATTCATGGCATGACAACTTCTTATCTGAAAGGTTGTTCTTATCACGTGACATGGAGGAGATCATGTGACATGCTAGAATGTTTTCCTTCGTACAAAGAGTGAACAAATCGTAAATAGCATCCTAAAAGTATATTCGCTCTAAACCCTTTTTGAGGTTGCTAATTTTATATTTTTTCTGTGTATCCGCTTCTAGCTGGTTGACCTGTTAGCATCACTAGCCCGCTAGCCCGGTTACCACTAGTTGTTTACATCCCCTCACACCAATTATCTTTGTTGTTCTTGCTCTAAAACACCATGTCACCTGTGTACCTGCATTTAAGTACAGGTGAGGACATGTTCAGTTGCACTCTGTGAAATTGGAGCTGGAGGTCATGGAGAAGCAGATCAGCTGCAGGAGCAGAAAGCCACGCTGGAATTTTCCTGGATGGACCTCTTATGAATTTAACTGTCCCAGGTAAATTAATACTTCCTCCACCTCAACACCTTTCTCTGCCCAGGCCAAGCACACCCAGGAAGCGGCCAGCCCAGGTGTCGTTCACTCCAGCATATTATGGACCCAATGGACGATGTGAGCCTGGCGCTGGGCGAGAAACTTTCCCCCTCCATCGCCACCAATCTTCAAGATCTCCACTTGGAACGCGGCACTCACGTAGACACGCCATCATCTGCCATGTCTGTGCTATTGAAAGTGACGTGACATACGGCTAAGTATGGTGAACCATCCTCAGAATTCGTTCTCTGCATTTGACCCATCCAAAGTGCACACACACACAGCAGTGAACACACACACACAGCAGTGAACACACACACACACCGTGAACAAACACACACCGTGAACACACACCCGGAGCAGTGGGCAGCCGGAGCAGTGGGCAGCCATTTATGCTGCGGCGCCCGGGGAGCAGTTGGGGGGTTCGGTGCCTTGCTCAAGGGCACCTCAGTCGTGGCCGGCCCGAGACTCGAACCCACAACCTTAGGGTTACGAGTCAGACTCTCTAACAATTAGGCTACAACTTGCCCTTGTGGCTATTTGCTAATTGCCAAAGGAATTGTGGAATTTATTACTTCAATGTAAGCTGGTAGGAAAAGCCAAAAATAGCATGGATTATGATACAGTGAAAGCTGCGATCCTTCGTGCTTATGAGCTTATGAGCTTGTAGTCAGAAGTTTCAGACTTGTTGAAAGGGGCAGATACAAACGTGGAGAAAGCTCTACTTTTTCGGTAAGTGGACTGTAGCCACTAACAGTAAAGTTACTGTTATCAGGAGTCAATGAGGGAATTAACGCTTTTAGAGGACATTAAAGGTTACCACTCTTACTCAGGCTGCTGTGTTAGTGGATAAATCTGTTCTAACACATACAATGTTGTTCTTATCTAGGCCTAAGCAACAAATTCCAGTGGAACAGAAGTCCAAACCAGAGCAACAGAGTCCAGTCCCCCTGATCTCTCTCTGGTGAGTGTTTTTATTGTCATTGTCAGAACTGGCCATTTGGTTGCTGATTGTTTTACCTTAAGATGGAAGCAGGGAAGACTAGAAAATAGTTCTGGTCCTGAGGACTGACAACCAAAAAGTGTGGGTTTACAAAAGTCAATGCTGAGTGCCGATGAATGTTACAAACCTTTTCTTTCTAATGTTAGTGAATTTGGGAAGGTGAAGAAAAGGAAATTGCAATTTTATGTGACACAGGAGCTGCTCAGTCGTTTATTTGTGAAGGAGTACTTCTGTTGTCCGAACAAACGTTTACTGGATCCCTTGCTCTTTGTCAAGGTTTAGAGATGGGGTTATGTAACTTTGAAATCTGATGTGGTGACCGGGTTGGTGGATGGAGGTTGGAGTTTGGCCAGTCTTACCAGTTACCAGTATATTTTATTTTAAGTAATGATCTAGAGGGAGGGATGAATTTGCAGAGAAGCTGCCTGAAGTTTTTTCATCATGTGTTGTCACTCATTCCAAGGCAAAGTGTTCTGGTGATGTGAGGGATCTTTCTAACTTTTTCTAAGTGCAGGAAGCATCTGAGGAATTGATTAAACCGGATGTTAAAACACAGCTTCCCACGAATGATTTGAAAGATGCTGTCTTTCAAATGATCGACATTTGGTTCTCAGTGTAGCTTATGATTATCCTTGGGCTGGACACTGATGCCCCTTTTCCACCATTGTTGTTGTTGTGTTTGTGTTTGTCGCTGCTGCGCTAACGTCACTGTGTAACGTGACACGTATACAGTGATAGACTCGGCTTTGTGACGGCTCTCTAACCGATGGAAAGGCAAACCGGTTCTTACAAGGTTCACCAGTGGAACCAACTTTGAACAAGCACCAGCACTAGCTCTGAACCAGCACCCGGGTCTTTTTGGTGGAAGAGGGGTATTAGGGATCACTAAAACTTACAAGCGAGTGTTAAAACATTTTTTTTTGGCCACGTCTACGTCAAGAAATAGTTAAATATTGTTTTTCATGTGAGACATGACAGAAGGTAGGAAAACCAAATCAGGTAATTCCTGCTGCACCCTTGCACCCCATTCCAGTGATGGGAGAACCTTTTGAAAAGATTTTGGCTGACTGTGTAGGGATTTTGCCCAACACAAAGGCAGGAAATAAGTTTCTACTGTGTTCTCACAAGTCGTGAAGATGCTGGGCATGCGACACCAAATGTCACGTCCCTATTACTCTGAGTCACAAGGAGCATTAGAACGATTTCATCAGTCTCTAAAATCGATGTTAAGGAAGTTTTGTAAGGACAGTGGAAAAGACTGGGACGAAGGTGTTCCGTTGGTTTTCTGCTGCACGAGAAGAAGTTTAGGAGTCTTTAGGGTTCAGTCTAGCAGAGCTAGCTTTTGGACATTCTGTAAGAGGCCCATTAAAGACATTGAAAGAGACTTTGATGTCCAACAAAGAACAGCAACAGAGAAATGTTTTGGATTATACCAATACTTTTCATGAGCGATGGTATAAAGCATTTGAATTGACAAAGAAAATGCTAGGTGAATCTGAAGCCAAGATGAAGTGTCGCTTTGACAGAAAATCGATATCTCGTATCTGACTCGAGTTTCTAAAAGCTGGAACTTTTTCAGCCTTGCACCTAATTGGGTGGAAGCTCGGCTAATCAAGGGCCTATCAGATTTTGGTGTTTTCTCATTTACATGACCCTCAGCGTAAAGATATTATAGCTTTAATTAAGGAATTTCCCTCCATATTCGGTGATGCACCCAGCCGTCTGTCCTACAGTATGGCATTAAAGTAATGAAGGATGTTCCGTTAAACCAACATCGACTGAACGTGGCCGAACGTGAAATTATGCATAAAGAGGTGGAATATTTGGTGAAAAATGGTTTAGCAATTCCTATTTGTAGTCCGTGGAGCTCACCTTGTGTGTCGGTGCCAAAATCAGATAGCACTTTTAGACTTTATACCGATTACAGAAAACTTACCACTAATTGACAATTGCATTGATACAGTACGCAAAGCAACTTTTGTCACCAAATTAGATCTCCTTAAGGGATATTGGCAAGTTCTACTGACTCCAAGAGCTTCAGAGCTATCTGTTTTTGTCACTCCAGATGCTTTTTTTTACAATATACAATGATTTGGGATGAAAAATTCACCTGCTACCTACCAGAGACTTGTTAATGTTGTTCTTGCTGATGTACCATATTGTATTGCATATTTAGTTGATTTGGTCATACACTCCTGTGATTTGTCCAGTCATATGGAATCCCTTCGCGCTCTCTTTACTAGATTAAAAGAGGCTCATCTAACATTGAACTTGTTAACAAATCAAAATGTGAGTTTGCACAAGTGGTTTATCTTGATGAGGGTTGGCCAAGGAAATTTGTGTCCATTGGAGGCTAAAGATAAAGCCATTCTCGACTTTCCAGTTCCGACAACCCGACGGGAATTCCGTAGATTTTTAGAAACAGTTGGCTATAACCGAGGGTTTTGTAAAAACTTTTCTTCGTTTGCTGAGCCCTTAACATTACTAAGTCCCACTACTAGCTTCAGGTGGTCTCCTGATTGTCAAATAGCTTTTAAAAATGTGTTCTGCTCCTGATCTAGTTGCCCCTGACTTTGAAAAAAAAAGAAACTCGTGGTCTCTTTTTTCTTCTTTGTATTTATACATTGTGTTGTGTATGTACTGTATACTATATCATGTCTTTATTCTGTTATATATTTGCATTTCTTTTACTTTGCTGCTGTAATAGAGAAATTCCTCCATTGGGGGATGAATAAAGGTATATCTTATATTATCTTATCTTATCTTTTCAACTGGAGATTGATGCAAGTGGTGTGGGAATTAGAGCAGCGTTGTTACAGGAGAACACGAGTGAAGTAAACTACCTGGTTTGCTACTTTTCTCAAAAGTTAAATAAACACCAAGTTTGTAGTTTGTATTCCATGATTAAGCAAGGGGGGCACGGTGGCTTAGTGGTTAGCATGTTCGCCCCACACCTCCATGGTTGGGGGTTCGATTCCCGCCTCCGCCTTGTGTGTGTGGAGTTTGCATGTTCTCCCTGTGCCTCAGGGGTGTCACATTTTGGCATGGGAACTGCACTGCAACCGGTGGTGACAACTGCCCAGCATATCACAGGACCTTCCAGCCATTGAGGGCAACAAAGAAAAAGCTGTCACTGTCGAACTATCAGCATTTTTTAAGACCCCTTTTACCCTGCCCATAGACTTTTGGTTCCCTATCCCTCCGTTATGCACGTCAGGAGCCTCCGGACAAAAACTTGTAGACCGAGGAACATCTTTTTCAATAGAGCTGTCACCTTACTGAACTCAGGCTCCCGGTGACTACCCCCCCCCCCAACCCCATGTATATTATGTCCATAGTGTATATTTGTCAATAGCATATTCACCTTTATATTATCCTGTATATTATATTATACTGTAAATTTTATTTTCATACCGCTTTTGCTCAGACCTCAGCATGTCTGGCAGACATCTCATCATGGATGACAGCTCATCATCTGAACATTAATCCCAAAAAACCTGAACTGCTGTTCATCCCAGGTGAATCACTGCTACGTCAGGATAATATGATCTCCCTGGACAAGATAGCACCTTTTTTTTTACTGCACACAACATTGGGGAATCATAGACAGTCCATTTCCTTTCACATTGTTAATCTGATCCATTCAAGCTTATTTCTCATTTACAACATCAGAGGGATTCATCCATTTTCTCCACAACACACTCAGGTGCTTGTTCAACTTCTTGTTGAGCATTTTGAGACTGGACTACTGTACCTCGCTCCTGGTAGCTCTGCAACTGATCCAGAATGCAGTTTTTTTACCCTTCAGTGAAAGTTCTTCCCCACCACCCCTTTACCGTGCTTCCTCCACTGACTTCCGGTAGCAGCATGCATAAGATTTTAAAGCTCTGATTCTCGCCCTACAAAGCCAAAAATGGACAAACACCCTCTTCCCTCAGAGCTCTTACTGCACCATACGCTGCACCATAGATCCTCTATCACTGATCAAACTGGTCCCACAGACTCTCAGCATACAAGGAAGACCTGCATCACAGCTATTCCATGTTCTGTCACTGATGTAGTAGAAAAAAACCTCCCCTAGAAGTCAGAACAGCCAAGTGGTAGATTGTTTCCAAACCACAAGTGAAGACTTACCTCTTCTTGAAATACTGAAACTAGCACTTAACAATTTATTTCAAAAGCCCTTCTGTAAGCACCTCTGTTCATACGTTTTCTGCTAATTTGAGATTTTTGAAAACCCTCTTCCTACAAACACACCTCCAAGAAGAAGCAGCACATACTAATTCATTTTCATGAATCCTTATGAGATCAGCCTTTAGAAATGTGGGATTTAAAGGATCGGGCAATGATGAAGTATGAAGGACCTTCACAAAGTTAATTGGTTTTGCAGATTGAGGTCCAGCTGACTCAGGCGAGCTTTAACACAGGATAAAAAGTCAACGTTTTAAAACTCTGAGGTCTTTTAAAAAGATGTGAGGAATTTGCTGCTTCGGTGTGGAAACGCAGCGCTGGATTGGAGTTTAATCCCAGATCAGTGTGAAGCAACAATAGCTGACTGTGAAGTGTTGATGTGGAGGGAGGAGAGGGAAAAAGTGAGAGAAAATGAGGACATTAACTAAGCAGAGGATTAAATCACAAACACACGGTTGATAATCTCTCTCTGAATCCTCTACTTGAGCATCTCTGCATTCTCACACGCTGCTGATGAAACTTTACCATCACTGATCTTTAATGTGTTAATGCAGTGGTCTCAACCCCCGGGCCGTGGACCGGTACCGGTCCGTGGACCAAATGGTACCGGGCCGCCCAAGGAACATTAAATTATTTCCATTTTATTTACTGTGGTGTATTTCTCTCGGGTTTGTGCGACTTCCCATGGACGAGAGGTTAACCGGGAGCTGAGAGACGTCACCTAAAGCCGCACCAATACCGCGCATGCGCAAAATATCGTGATATCGGGCCGGGTTTAGGTGACGTTTGGAGCCGAGCGGCTGCGAGCGGCAGTGGTGTTGTAGCTTTGGTGGAGAGAGAAGGTGTGTATCGCTCTTCTCTCTGTTCACCGGTACTTTGTCATGTTTAACAGTGCTTGGTGTACGTGTATATGGTGTTTGCTCAAATTTAACCCACAAATTAGCAAAAATGAGCACGAAACAGACGTCGTTAGAAAGTTTGAAACTCTGCCGGTGTTCTGGATTAAAGTCATGGCGGAATACCCTGAGATTGTCACCACAGCACTTACATCCCTATCGCCATTACCGACATGCTGTCTGTGTGAAGCGGGGATTTCTGCAGTGACGGCAACCGAAACAAAACAACGGAATATTCTGGACATAAGCGACACATATTACCCCAGATGGAACCGTCTCGTTGTAAAGAAACAAGGTCAGGGTTCTTATTGATTTAGCATTGTAGTGAGTTAAAAAGGCATGTTTAAATACAATTTAATTAAAATTATTAATTTTAATTTAATTGTAAAGCTGCCAATTGTATAGCCGCCACCCCCAACATTGACCGGTCCGCGGCGAAAAGAAGGTTTGGGACCAGTGTGTTAATGAACATAAACTTTACTGTATGTCTACATACGATGACTCGTTTTTACTCACATGCAGATAAACAGCTAGAAGACAACATTCAACACATGACAATATTATCACAGATATTTCAAACTAGCCTGATTCTCCAAGTTCGCTACAATTTACGATCCCTTGAAGAACCTTTATTTATATGGTGTGTTTCAGTTGGTGTTTATATGAAGTCCTCACTCTGTAATAGATGGTCACTCTTTTTAAAAACAACATATGCACTGAATAGTGAAGTGAATGAAGCTGTTTCAGGGTGTTACTATACACCACAGTGTACTGTAGCTGAGTTCTGGACTCTAATTGGTGGCATAAGTTTTCGCACATCAGGATAAACGAGTTTCCAGCTCTTTGTCTTATTTCATTTAAGAGACAAATAAAGAGAGGTTGGTGATAGAACTAGTGTTTAGAGCTGCTATAACGTCAGTAAAAATTGGACTGGACTTGTTTCAAGTATATTTAAGTTTTATTTATATAGCGCCTTTCCGTAGCTCAAGGTCGCTTTACATTTTACAAATACAGTACATTCAAACACTTACATTTACATCTATATACACATCACATAAAACATATAATTGCAGTATCCGAAATGCTTGCTTAATTGATATGTTTTTAACTGGGACTTAAATGCACCCACAGATGTAATGCTTCGTAGTGTAGGAGGCAGCGAATTCCATAGCTGAGGAGCATTTATACTAAATGACCTTCTACCAACAGTAGACAGACGGAAAGGAGGGATGGACAACAAACCAAGTTCAGCTGATCTAAGGGACCGGACAGGGCGGTAAGGGGAAAGTAGGTCAGACAGATATTGAGGAGCAAGACCATTTAATGCTTTGAATGTTAGAAGCAATACCTTAAAGTGTATACGTGATGCTACAGGTAGCCAGTGAAGGTCATGAAGCAGTGGAGTAATGTGAGCAGAGCGCCTAGTGGAGGTGAGAACTCTTGCTGCTGAGTTTTGAACATACTGTAATCTTGCGATAAGTTTTTTTGGAAGACCAAGAAATAAGGCATTGCAATAGTCCAGACGTGAAGTGATTAGTGCATGAATTAAGGTTTCAGTATCAGCTATGGTGAGAGAAGATCGGAGACGAGCAATATTACGAAGATGGAAAAAACTGTTCTGTTTTTAACAACAGAAGAAATGTGAAGGCCAAAAGATAGATTAGAATCGAATAAAACACCAAGGTTACGGATCGATGACGAAGGCTTAATGTGAGTTCCATGAACATCAAAAGACTGGTTCATCATTTTGACTGTGGCAATAAAACCAATCAATAATATCTCCGTTTTTTATCATTCAGCTTAAGAAAATTCCGGGACATCCAATATTTAATGTCCCTGATACATGTGAGTGAGTCAGGCAGAGATGGAGCATTGGAGCTGGTGGTGAGGTAGATTTGAATATCATCTGCATATCAGTGGAACTGAAGTCCATGCTTGCGTATGATGTTACCGAGTGGATATATGTAGATGGTAAATAATAGTGGGCCAAGAACCGAACCTTGAGGAACACCCTGTGTGAGTGAAGCAGTAACAGATCTAAACCCTTGTATAGTGATGTAATACTTTCTGTCACTAATGTAGGAAATGAGCCAAGAAAGTGCAGAGCCAGTGATGCCAATGTCAGAAAGCCTAGAGATCATTAAATCATGGCAGACTGTGTCAAAAGCAGCACTTAAATCAAGAAGCAGCAAGATGTTTATCAGCCCAGCATCCATGGACAGAAGAATGTCGTTAACCACCCGGAGAAGAGCCGTTTCAGTGCTGTGTACTGGACGAAAACCAGACTGAAAAGGTTCAAAAAGGCCATTTTCATCCAAATATGACCGCAATTATGAAGCAACAACCCTTTCAAGGACTTTGCTTATGAATGGTAAGTTGGATATCGGTCTATAATTGTCCATGTTTAGGTGGTCTAGGCCTGGTTTTTTGAGAATCGACGTCACCTCAGCCATTTTTAGATCTGCTGGAACAACGCCGGACGACAAACTACAGTTAATCATATGTGTTATGAAGGGTGCAACATCAGGGACACACAACTTAAGCAGAACAGTAGGTATAGGATCAAGTTGGCAGGATGTGGAATTTAACTTCGCAATTAAATGGCGTATGGCAATTGGAGTAGTTAAAGTGAAGGCGGAGAGAGAGTTTGTAGGATGAGCTGAATCAGCAAACATTAAATGAACATCTGAATCACGTACATGAGGAGTGTTTTTGGCAATGGATGCAGTGATTAACTGTAATTTGTCAGAGAAGAATTTTGAAAAGCTATTTACATGCCCCACAGAACCCGACATAACAAGTTGTGGTGGATTTGTGAGTTTGCTAACCATAGCATAGAGCGACATGGGCCTGCACTTGGAATTCCTAACGGTAGAGGTAAAATAAGGATTTTGCATCGTTAAGAGCAGTACGGTACTTATGCCAGTGTTCTTTAAAAGCCAAGGAGTGTACAATAAGCCCAGTTTTCCTGTATAGCCTTTCTAGGCGGCGTCCCTCGGTTTTTATCATTCGCAGTTCAGGAGTGAACCAAGGTGCAGTCCGGGTAGATGGAACCAGTCTAGTTTTAACGGGAGCATGCTTCTCAAGTATTTGAGACAAAGCATTATTGTATATACAGCAGATTTCTGAAGGACAGCTAGATAGTAGGCATTTTGACAAGGTAGAAGCCCTAATTGAATCAGAGAAAGAAGATGGATTTACAGAATTGATTTTACGATAGGTCAGCATTTTCTTCAGAGGCGGTATAGATATTGGAAAACTACAACTGAAATTTATGATTTTATGATCTGAAAAAGCAAAATCAGAACCACTAACAACAATATTATTTAAGCCAGATGTACATATGAGATCCAGTATATGGCCCCTGGAATGGGTAGCAAAAGTTACATGCTGGGTTGAAACAGTCCAGGACAGACGTCAATTCATTGCATTGAGCAGTATTTTCATGTATATTAAAATCACCAAGCAAAATGACAGATGAATAAGTACCACAGACAAGAGTTAGTAACGCACTGATCTCAGAGAAGAAATCAGACAACAAATCAGCATGACATTTTGGAGGTCTGTAAATCAAGATTACAGCCAGTGACGATTTGCCAGACATTTTCAGCGCGAGATATTCAAATGCTGTAACGTCATGCAACTCTATCTTTGAAATCTTAATAGTCTCACGGCAAACTACAGCCAGCCCACCACCTCGACGATGAAGACGTGGCTGAGCGAAGTAGATGTACCCAGGGGGAGTTAAGAGATCCAGGTTGAGAAGGTCATTAGACATCTGCCAGGTTTCAGTCAGAAGTAGCATGTCCAGGTTTGTATCAGTGATTATGTCATGCAACACCGCAGCTTTAGTAGTCAGAGAGCGAGTGTTCAGCAGCGCACATCGCAGGTCTGATGATGAACCTCTGCAATTTCGGAGGTCAGGATCAAAACGCAATGATCTTAGATTTCCAAAGCTAGTAGACAGATTTTCCAGCTTCGTTGCGCCCGACGCACGGGTGTTGGCAGAGACGACCGGAATATTATTGGAGGACGCGTGGTGATAAGTCAGAAGTTTCTTCCGCGAGCGATGTATGTAGCGCGGTCGGCGTAAAACTCCAAGTTGTTCACACCATTTATAGGTGTCCGGAGCCAATCGAAACGGCCCTTTAAATGTTCTGAGATGAGCTGCAGAGAATTGTAAAGCCATCGCGGGGAAACTAATTTGATAAACGTCATTCAATGACAGCACGAACCAAAAAAGGCCAAAAAACAAAGCCAGCAAATTGATAGGTGTCGACATGACCGGAGATGTGCAACGCAACCTACAACAACAGTTTAACGGTTTAAACTACGTTAGCCAGAACCATAGCATGTTAATAGTCCAGGAGTTGGTGTAAAATAATCCAGGGAAATAATCCAGAAAGATTGATGCAAGAAAGAAAAAATAAAAAAAAAAAAAACACATCCAAAAAAAAAAAAAAAAGCAGACGTGACAACAGCAGACAAACAGGTACTGGAAGTGACACCATGGATGATCTACAGCATTACAGCTATAAATAAATAAAAAACTACAATGTGTTGTTCTGTAATAAATCATAACTGGTCATGTTTCCTAGAAGATAAATAAAATAGTTCAAACTTCATGATCCTGCTTGAGCTCCAGTGGTAGAGTGAGTGTAAGGAGTTGATGTGTATCTCCTCCTGCAGTGGAACCGTTCCATCTCTGCTCCACTCTATGGAGGCTGATTGGATCCTGCAGACGTTCAGCTACAAATCAGAGCTCCATTCACACCAAAATATCCCAGGAGTCAATGTGATAGTGATCTCAGCTCAGCGGGAAGACATTTAGTCCTGCTTCAAATATGGCAGTGGAATAAATGAGAGACTCCACTAATGGAAATTCTCCACTGGACGTCTTACTTTAGGGCTAAACGGAGCTTGGGGTGTGAGATACTGTTTACTTCTTAATCCTGTGTATTTGATTAAAATCTGCCTGATGAGATCCTTCATTAGTGAATGTAATTATGCCGAAGAAGGGACCTTGAGCCGAGATCACATACACGACACTCAGGAAAGGTCTATTGGTAACTAAAGAGTGGTTTCTGGGTCAAATTCATTTCAGATTTTCACAAAACATGTTAAAATAATCACGTTTAAGTGCGATGTATCATACATCAAATTCATCGTCACTGGGAACTACAACAAGCACTAATGGAGGTCTAACAGGAATTCTGCCCCATGCTCAGGAAAGAAGCAGCAGCAGGGTAGTTAATAAAATGTTGCCAGATTGATTTAGTTTAAACCTACTCCACAGCCACAGTTATTAATAATGAGAATTAACTTGAATAAATTCCCACAAACCAAATCTATGTCTGTGAAGATTTGGAGAAGAAAAATGTCTCTTGATTTTAATACCTGGATTATTTTGCAGTTTAGTTTCAGCTCTTTCATGTGGTTCCTGAGTTGGATTATTCATTCATTCATTCATCTTCTACCGCTTATCCGAACTTCTTGGGTCACGGGGAGCCTGTGCCTATCTCAGGCGTCATCGGGCATCGAGGCAGGATACACCCTGGACGGAGTGCCAACCCATTACAGGGCACACACACTCTCATTCACTCACACACTCACACACTCTCATTCACTCACACACTACGGACAATTTTCCAGAGATGCCAATCAACCTACCATGCATGTCTTTGGACCGGGGGAGGAAACCGGAGTACCCGGAGGAAACCCCCGAGGCACAGGGAGAACATGCAAACTCCACATACACAAGGCAGAGGTGGGAATCGAACCCCCAACCCTGGAGGTGTGAGGCGAGCGTGCTAACCACTAAGCCACCGTGCCTCCTGAGTTGGACTAGAGATACCAAAATGGATTTATTAATTTATATATTATCAGAGAGTGACATGTTTCCTCTTGTTATTTAACTTGAGACACAAACAGAGAGAATTTTTTCCATACACTTTGTGTCCAGACCAGGACTATCTTTTTAAATCTTTAGCTCTGTATTTGTTCTACTGTATGTAGCTTCATGATCTTAGAGTAATGTTGTCTCATGTCACCGTGTACTTCAACAGATACAGACGGTTAAAATGACAATAAAAGCTTCTTGACTTGACTTGAATTGGTTGAGACCCATTGTTGTGTATATGTCCATTTAGATGTCTCATTTCTAGTGACTTCCCCCTGTACATGTCCTTAACTGAGGACTTTCCCAAATGTAATTAAATCGCTTCTGTTTTATTTAGTTATTTTCCACTCCTATATTTCCTGCATGCTTTAGTGTCACGTAAAGTGTAAAATAATAAATTCTCAGCCGTGTTTGTAAAGATTTTATGTATAAATGAGTGGAGAGGGGGGTGTGTGTTTAATCTAACCAATCACGTCCATGTCTCTGTAGGCCTGAGCTTTTCACAAGGGCAAAAGGAACATCAAAACTTTACTGTGATAATGTGTGTAATACGTATTCCCTCCACACACACACACACACACACACACACACACACACACACACATTTGAGGCTGTAAGCAATCAGCTCTGAATTATGGGAACGGTTTATGCTCTAGGTGAGGCCAGCGAGCGCATGAATCTTTCATTTCCTCTCAATACTCAGGCACGACAAATGATGGAGGAAGATCAGTGCACAGCAAACACGGCTAAATGGGTCGCAGCCTTGCTCCCGGCGTGTGCACTCGGAACACTTCAGGGCTAAATCGTGTCCTTTTTGTCCTTGGATCATTTGTACAGATCAATGAGTGTGTGTGTAAGTAGGTGAAGTATTCAGTGATCTTTTTTAGTATGTTCAGAAATGTCTTGCACTATTTTCATTGCTTAACCCTGCTCACTAAAACTCATTCATATTGTAGACATTTCACTTCGTTCCTTGTTTGTCAGACTGATGATGTGATATTATAACATTATGTATTTATATTTATTCACTCTGCAGACAAGTGATTTACAAGCCATGCAGACTCCCGAGTCGAGCACGGAGCTGACAGCCATGCCAGCGCATTTACATTTAAATGTATTCATTTGGCAGACTCTTTCATCCAAACTGACGCAGTGTGCAATCCAATCCCTGTGGGAAACACACTTTAGACTGCCAACACGCTGCTGTGTCATATCTATACACACCCATTATTTATTTCAAAATGTATATGAGATAAAAATCCAATGTGTGGATTAAAAACAAATAAAAAATCAGACCACATTCCAGTGTCAATTATTGTTTTAGGAGAATCCAGAATTTACCCATGTTATATGAGCGAACTATTCAAACAGCTGTAAACAAATATCACATGGACAACACATGCTGTCCCAATCACAGAGCTAACTCATTCATTCATTCATTCATTCATCTTCTACTGCTTATCTGAACTTCTCGGGTCACGGGGAGCCTGTGCCTATCTCAGGCGTCATCGGGCATCGAGGCAGGATACACCCTGGACGGAGTGCCAACCCATTACAGGGCACACACACTCTCATTCACTCACACACACTACGGACAATTTTCCAGAGATGCCAATCAACCTACCATGCATGTCTTTGGACCGGGGGAGGAAACCGGAGTACCCGGAGGAAACCCCCGAGGCACGGGGAGAACATGCAAACTCCACACACACAAGGCGGAGGTGGGAATCGAACCCCGACCCTGGAGGTGTGAGGCGAACATGCTAACCACTAAGCCACTGTGCTGATAGTACTGGTGTCCACACCTCAACTAAAGAACAATAAACGGGCCGAACGTTCCTTCACCATCATCAGTGAGCTTAAGTGAAAATGAAGGCATGAAAGAATGCAGTTTTTTTCTCCTTACTCTGCATCTTGTTTCTGTGGTATTGGGCATGAACTGTTGAGGGCAGCAGTAGGTCTGTGGTTATGATTCTGCTCTAGTGACTGGATGGTTATGAGCTTTAAAAAAATCCCCTCCAGGGCAGCAACCTTTTACGGTCCCTTTTACGATGCCCCGCTGAGCCTGTGATCCAGAGATAGAAGAAACCCACAAAAGGGGAATAAAGACCTCTAATCAGGGTTTTATCTCTAGCTATACATCCTCTAGCTATACATCCTCTGGTTAAGAGTGAACAGAGATATTATGGAAATAAATAAAGTTTGAAAGAAAGAAGCAGAGATTTTTGGTGTCAGTTAGTGTACATACTTTAGCTAGCGCTCTTACCTCACTTTGCTAATTTGCCAAAAAGAAATCCGGTACAAATCATATATTTGATTATTTTGTTACTTGTGTATAATAAGTTCTTTATAAAAGCTATATATACAGTAGCTAGAATGATGAATATTTCAAACTATTCCACTCGCATTTTATCTAAATTAGTATTTACGTTGATGACCATTGGCAATATTTCAGATTTTTTTTTTAGCGGTTTGTAACATTACACAGAGATAAGGAGAGATCGACGGGACATGCTAACAGCGTCGGGATGCATTTAGTGCTGCCGTGAGTTAGAAAGCATTTTGTTCTAACATCTGCGTTATTTTACAGGAGGATTTTCTACTACTAGCGACGGCTGTCTTTTTAGAATGAGAAAATCATGAGCAATGAACACACAACTGAACAATTTTATTACATTAGTTAAATCATTCATTTTGTACATCTTAGCAGATATACAATGTATACAGTATATTCATTTTCTCTGATAAGGAAGAGATATGGTTTTATTACTTAACTCAGAAAGGTTGTGGTTAGGTTGGGATAAAACTGACTAGTTATACCAGTGGTCCCCAACCTTTTTTTCGCCGCGGACCGGTCAATGTTTGATCATTTTACCGCGGCCCGCTGGGGGGTGGGTTGTGGTGGCATTGCAATTAAATTAAAATGAATAATTTTACTTTAATTGTATTTAAACATGCCTTTTTAACTCACTACAACGCTAAATCAATGAGAACCCTGAGCTTGTTTCTTTACAACGAGACGGTTCCATCTGGGGTAACAGGAGACAATGACACCCGAAGTGTGTCGCTTATGTCCAGTTTATTCCGTTGTTTTGTTTCGGTTGCCGTCACTGCAGAAATCCCCGCTTCACACAGATAGCATGTCGGTAATGGCGATAGTGATGTAAGTGCTGTGGTGACAATCTCAGGGTATTCCGCCATGACTTTAATCCAGAACACCGGCAGAGTTTCTAACTTTCTAACGACGTCTGTTTCGTGCTCATTTTTGCTAATTTGTGGGTTAAATTTGAGCAAACACAATATACACGTACACCAAGCACTGTTAAACATGACAAAGTACCGGTGAACAGAGAGAAGAGCGATACACACCTTCTCTCTCCACCAAAGCTACAACACCACTGCCGCTCGCAGCCGCTCAGCTCCAGACGTCACCTAAACCCGGCCCGATATCATGATATTTTGCGCATGCGCGGTATCGGTGCGGCTTTAGGTGACGTCTCTCAGCTCCCGGTTAACCTCTCGTCCATGGAAAGTCTCACAAACCCGAGAGAAATACACCACAGTAAATAAAATGGGAATAATTTAATGTTCCTTGGGCGGCCCGGTACAATTTGGTCCACGGACCGGTACCGGTCCACAGCCCGGGGGTTGGAGGACCACTGAGTTACACTATTCTGTAAACAGCAGAACTTAGTCCCTGGAGCTGGCATGCTTTATAAGAAAAAATACTGAGATATTGTAAATTGATTAATGCGCTCGATCTTTACTGTATATATCTGATACATAAAGTAACGTTTGCTGGTCTTTATCTGTCCGTCTCTGCGCTGGTGAGTACCTGTGTATAAACATATATTTGTTCATGGATCTCACGCTGCATCCTGCAGTGCACATTAATCATCACACACTCACAGTTCTATCTCACTGCCTACTGCTGCTGCTGTTCCTCTGCTCCACTTTTATAATCCCACTCTCATTTGGATGCCGGTGAAAGGCAGAGGGAAAAGGACAGGAAGTTAATTACAGAATGTGGCTTGGAAATAGTGTATTCATCTCAATAGCATAAATGTCAGAGCCCCCACCTGCACCACCCTGTGAGAGCAGAGTGCCTTAGATACATTAAAACCCAGAACACTTGCTTCTTATGAGTTTCTGCCTCACTGCAGTTGAGTGAAGCAGAAGGGATTTATTAAGTCTTGTTATTGTACCAGAGAGAGGACTGGAAACGAACAAGACAGACAGGTCTGAAGAGAGACACAATGACCTTTATTACAGTTTACAGTATTAGCATGATTTCACTCGGTTGATGGACTTCCTTCTAATATCCCATCAGTATGTTTTGGTATTTGTTCTGCTCTGTGTTAAGTAGCTTTCAGCTGAATATTGATGAGTTGAGGTAAATTTACAGCATCCAGGAAGTGCTGATGTGCAGCGAGACCTGAGGAATGACATGTAGCACGTACACGGTTTATTTCTACAGTAAAATCACTATACAAAATCAGTGAGAATTGTGCAGGATGCAGAGATTCAAGGAATGTAATGGGGGGAGAAGAAGTGATCTGAAATACAGAACAGAGAACTCAGGAAACATGTTAAGACTTTGCTAGCCCAATGCTAACCCTTGTCCATAACTGTAACCCTAAACCAATGTCGTTCTTTCAGCGGCTCCCTGTTCAGGGTCACCACAGCGCACAATCTGGTCCACACATTTGATTTAGCTCAGGTTTTACACCAGATTCCCTTCCTGATGCATCTCTTCCATTTTTATAAAAGCTTGGACCGACACAGAGTTAATCCCTCAGTGGCTGGGTTAGTTCTCTGTCTGGGACTCGAACCAATGCCATGGTAATGAGAGTGCAGGATCCTGACTTGACCACCAGTGATACATAACCATAAACCAATCCTAACCCTAAATTAAATCTAACTGTATACTAATCCCCCGGTCCAAAGACATGCATGGTAGGTCGATTGGCATCTCTGGAAAATTGTCCGTAGTGTGTGTGTGTGTGAGTGAATGAGAGTGTGTGTGTGCCCTGTGATGGGTTGGCACTCCATCCAGGGTGTATCCTGCCTCGATGCCCGATGACGCCTGAGATAGGCACAGGCTCCCCGTGACCCGAGAAGTTCGGATAAGCGGTAGATAATGAATGAATGAATGAATGTATACTAATCCTAATCTAATCTCTAAGGAAACCCTAATCCTAACCCTAGATACAGTGGGTTTGACTTTCAATTTAGGATCCAAGTAGAACCATTTTAGCAACCTTAGGACCCATTCCTATCCAAGGAATCCTTGAGAGACCAGTTATTGGTGGTGTAGCTGTAATAGTCATGTTAGAAATACTGTAAAGCAAACAGACAGAAAACCCCACTGATCCAGTAGGAAAGAGGAGATGCGATATGTGATTCACCTCGTTACGTGTCTCAAATGTAAACACTAAGTGGTTCAGTAAATTAGATTTCGTTAATTGAGTCGTTTAGTGTTATTGAACCATTAAAAGGAGATGTACGGATATTAGCATCCCATTAAACATCATGGTATTCTGTGGTTTGTAGGTAACTGGTAAATTATAAAAGCTTTTCTGTGTGTGTGTGTGTGTGTGTGTGTGTGTGTGTGTGTGTGTGTGTGTGTGTGTGTGTGTGTGTGTGTGTGCTTCCTCATTGATCAGCGATAGATCCAGCCTTCAAAATCACTGCACTCCATTACTGTAAGTATTTAATTAACCAGTTTGATTCATATTTATATAACAGACAATCATCCTAAAATTAAATGTCTATGACAATATAATCAATTGAGTAATGGAAAGAAGATCTGTACATAACCGAATCAGTTCAAAAATCTACAGACGGATGTTTCTTTCACCAAGCCATTTAATCACCTTAAAAGCATCCAATGAGATCAAACCCTTAAGTGCATTCATATGGAAGAGACAGTAAGAATAATTTGTGAGACTAAGGAAGGATCTACCTGCATGCTTTCCACAGATATAGGAAGCGATCCAGGATAGATTTATAAATGAGGATTTGCCACTGTTTAGTCTGTGGATGGACAAGACTAGACCAACCTATATTAGTGTTCAATACACAATGATGAGTGAGGGCTTTTTCATCTGCATTTTCTGGTCTCTTGTTCCTCTTGACAATAGCTCATAGATTCTCTATGGGGTTCAAGTCTGGTAAGTTTGCTGGCCAGTCAAACACACCAACACCACGGTCATTTAAACAACTTTTGGTGCTTTTGGCAGTGTGTGCAGGTGCCAAATCCTGCTGGAAAGCGAAATCAGCATCTTTAAAAAGCTGGTCAGCAGAAGGAAGCATGAAGTGGTTGGTACTTGGTACACGTGTGCAGTGACTTTGGTTTTCAAAAAACACAACGGACCAACAGCAGCAGATGACATTGTACCCCAAATCATCACAGACTGTGGAAACTTAACACTGGATTTCAAGCAACTTGGGCTCTGAGCTTCTCCACCCTTCCTCCAGACTCTAGGACCTTGGTATGCAAATGAAATATAAAACTTGCTCTCATCTGAAAAGAGGACTTTGGACCACTGGGCAACAGTCCAGTTCTTCTTCTCCTTAGCCCAGCTAAGACGCTGCTGACGTTGTCTGTGGTTCAGTAGTGGCTTAACAAGAGGAACACGACAACTGTATTCCAAATTCCTTGACCAGCCCATTCCTTTTGAAGTTCACCCAAATTCTTGAATTAATTTTGCTTGACAAGCCTCTCAAGGCTGTGGTTCTTTCGGTTGCTTGTGCATCTTTTTCTTCCACACTTTTTCCTTCCACTTTCTGTTAACATGCTTGGATACAGCTCTCTGTTAACAGCTTCTTTGGCAATGAATGTTCGTGGCTTTTCCTCCTTGTGAAGGGTGTCAATGATTGCCTTCTGGACAACTGTCAGATCAGCCTCATGACTGTCTTCCCCATGATTGTGTAGCTTAGGGAACCAAATTGTTGTTTCCCCGGTTGTTCTCCCTCTTCTTGTAGTTGTTCCACATTGGTCCCCTCAAGTTTGGTTCATGAAAGCTTGCACCACTGAGCCAGAGCTGGAATGGCCTCATGTGAAGCAGACCAAATGGATAATGGATGCTTTGGAGATGCAGGTGCCAGGGCAGCATTTACAGTATGCACTTTGTAATGTGTGTGGTGAAAGGGCTAGGCCAAAAGGAAGACCACAATACTGGTAAGCTTTACCCTCGAAAGCAAACCTGAGGAACTCCCTGTGCTCTGGAAAAATGCCTATGTGATCCAGGACATTACGCACTGCACTACGGTATCCAGGACCCACTCAGATATGCCTGGCAGAAGTTCCCACACTGCCCAGCTGTGAGTGATGTTAACCTCATGTTGAACTCCCTGGTGCCCTGAAACAGCGCACTGGCAGGTGCTAACCCAGGGTACAGATGTGTGCATGGAAGAGAAGCGTGTATGGACCCGAAGCACCAGAGGCAGCAGAGCAGGAAGTAAGAAAGTCTGCCTGAAAAGGATGCTTCTAGGAACCTACAGCCCTCAGGCATCCTCAGGATTCCTTCTTAGCCCACCTGGCCGAGATGATGGCTCTAAGGTCTCCTCTCGCCTGACGGGTCTGACACCAACATGTTTTATGGCTCCTTTCCTCAGAAGCAAGATAAGTTCCTCTTGGAAGAATGAGCTTTGGTCTGTTCCAACAACAGTGGGCAGCACAACCTGAAAGGTGGAGGACAGAAGGCAAACTGGATTCTGTAGCGTTTTCCCACATTATTCAGTACCAGATTGTGACACACCTGGCAGAATCCTCCACACTACCAAGTCATCTGAGAGAGGTGTTAGCCTCTCTCCTGTTAGTGTCACCTAGTGCCCTGAAACACCAAGCTGGTAGGGGCTAAACCAGAAGGCTGCAGCACATAAGGAGATTAGGTGGTCCTGGCTGAACCAGAAATCACCTGAAGTGGGGTACACCGCAGTGGAGATGGCCCTAAAAGGCTTTAGGATTTCTTCTGACTACAGATGAGCACCTTCAGCAGGTCAGTTAGGTATGCCTGCAAAACTGTGTTTGTGTGTAGTTCCCGTACTGTACCAGCTTAACCTACAGGATTATAGGCCTTCCCTAAAAGGCTGAGAATGAACAGGTAGAATATGAGTAATTCCACAGCCTCAACACCACAGTGTGGAGGTCTGCGGGAATGGGAGATGCCTGCATGGAGGTGGAATGCGGTAGCCCAGACAATGCTAACCTTTCATAGGACCAGTGTAAGCTAAGCTTAGTATTGGCACATGTGATCAACTCAAACAGCAGCGAATGCAGTGGCAATTCGACTGCTGCTTGCTCACATTGCCCACATCGAGCTCCTCAGAGTTCAATGCAGAAAGTAATAATTGCACATTCGATTCAGAAGAAATCGACCAAGCGAGCTCCCGAAGCCGAAGCGGAAGAATTAAAGCCAGATGCTTTGACTGTAGTACAGCAAAACAAGCACAGATTGAGCTTAGCAACAATGCGCAATGATAGTTCTTTGTTCAGATCACTATACCCTAGCGATTGTTAGCGAGACATTTTTCCAAAAAAGTTAGTTCCTGTTACACTGCTGTTGTAGTAGCTTTAAACAGTTTTCCCTCACCAGCCTCTTTATTCTGTTTTACAAAAAATAAAAATAAACATAATTTCTCTCTCCACCTCCTTGTATCCGGCATCAAAATCAACTTTATTCATTAAAAATCTACATTTTTTTTAGTTCTAACAATCTATAGAATTCACCTGATCTGAACACTTCTGCTTTCAGTCAAACTCTACAGAAGAGAATTCAGCAGTTCTCTGAACTCACTTTGCCCTTACACAAGATATATTTCCTCCGCCTGAGAAAGCACTAGCAACACTGCAATTTCGGCTAATAATGCTGCCTCCAGAGTGCCGCCGCACCCTGCTGCTTTATCGTCCAGCAGATCCGTCTTCTCCCGGACTTTTCAGTAGAAAGGGTGAAAAGGGAAAAATGGAGAAAATGGAGCTCTGATGTGTATCGAGGGAACAAATAAAATAAAATAATAAATACAAAACACCAAAATGCTTTCAAAACCTGGCAGGCTCTGGAATCGCGTTTGCTAGTTCTTTTATTCTGTGACATTTTATAAGTAAATATTGCAAAATTCTTGGAGAACCTTGACCAGACCTGAACTTGAAGAGCACAGCTGATGTCCAAAAGGAACATTACTGATTTTTTTGCACTTTTATATATCAATTAAGAAGTAAAACAGTATTACACTTTTACATTTACATCTACAGAATTCTTCAATTCAATTCTGAAACAAAATAAATTTTATAAACAGAAACAGAAGCAGATGATTGTAATAGTTAAAGGTTGCTATGGTTACATGTCTAGATCAGTGTGGTGAATCGACCCATTTTAAATGATGATATACGCTCATCGGTGTCATCATGACAGATGTTCGTACATTAAACTCTGACGTGTAAAGACAGGTGAAGACGCACCACTAAAATACTTCATTTGAGTACAAATCCTCCTCTAGGCAGATAAACAGATGAAGGAGTTGTTTTTTATTACACTTTGTGTTTTCTACTGAACTTTTCTCTCCCTGTGTGACCCAGAACACAGTTTCATCTCTGAGCACATGATAATATCTTGAATCCAGTCTAAGATTACAATAAACATAGGCTTATTTTATTAGTTTTAATCGTTTTTCCTTCTTAAAAATTAATCTTTAAAACTAGCAGTTATTTAGCAGTCAAGAAAAGTAATCTTGTAAGCTTCTGAGTAGGAAATGTGAGACCGTTGTGACAATGTGGAATATATTTTGACTGGCTAAGATGCTAAAATGCGTTTTTTTTTTATACTTCTGAATAGAATCATAAATATTTTTTTCCTACATTAGCACACTGTTGCTTTATGCTAGCTCTACTTCACTCTAACTCAGATTTATGCTAGTCTAGCATGTCTGGGAAGGACACCTTCACCAACAAAGAACCACATGGCGATGAAATTTGGCACTTTTAATCTGTTATTAAAGTGACGTGACATACGGCTAAGTAAGGTGACCCGTACTCAGAATTCGTTCTCTGCATTTAACCCATCCAAAGTGCACACACACCGTTAACACACACCCGGAGCAGTGGGCAGCCATTTATGCTGCGGCGCCCGGGGGGCAGTTGGGGCGTTCGGTGCCTTGCTCAAGGGCACCTCAGTCGTGGCCGGCCCGAGACTCGAACCCACAACCTTAGGATTACGAGTCAGACTCTCTAACCATTAGGCCACGACTTGCCCCCAAAAATAGAGAGAAACCACCAGATCGAACGGGTTAGCAGCTCCTCCCACTCTGGCACACACACAATTGTTTATAAGGAGGACCGCAGACTGCATGCGTCCAACCTTTTATAACACTTTACATAAAACATTCGTCGACTATCAACCAACTCTTGTTTCTTCTATAAAACAAAACAAAACAGAAAGTGTACCTGTTAAGACATAGAAATCACCAGATCGAACGGGTTAGCAGCTCCTCCCACTCTGGTACACACTAAAATTAGCATACAAGGCTAATTAGTTAGCGCCACAAACTACTGACTTACTCAAACACTATTGAGTGCTGAAACAATTCAATTACATTAATCCAGTGATTAATATACACATTATAACAGAATTGTTTATGGAGGACCGCAGACTGCATGTGCCCCGTTGATGACACTCCCTCCCCAAACAAGTAATTAAAAAAATGTTCCTCCAACATTTAGATAAAACAATTAAACAAACGTGTTTAGAAATTCAATTCAATTCAATTCAAGTTTATTTGTATAGCGCTTTTTACAATAGACATTGTCTCAAAGCAGCTTTACAGAACATAAACATAAAGCAGAAGGTAGACATAATTAATGATAAAGGAAATAACGAATAATAAAAGAAATAAGAATTAACAGAATAAAAATCTAGATTATTATTAGATGTATATAGTTCACAGTGTGTATGTATTTATTCCCCTATGAGCAAGTCTGAGATGACTCAGGCAGCAGTGGCAAGGAAAAACTCCCTTAAATTGGTAAAGGAAGAAACCTTGAGAGGAACCGGACTCAAGGGGGAACCCATCCTCATATGGGTGACACTGGGGGTGTGATTGTAATATACAGTCAAACAAATGGTGTATTGGTGTGAGGTTCAAGGACTTCTGATCTTCTGAGTACCACAGAGTCTAACTGGAGATGTCTCAGGATTCTTAGAGTCGGCCTCGGCTCAGTGGATGTCCAAAGGCTTCGTCCCACAGAGGACGATGGGAGCTGGTACAGTGTCTGGATGCCTCGGGATGGGTACAAAGAGAAAAGCAGTGGAAAGGGATTAACATATCTGCTGTTCATAAAAATGTGCTGGTCTGATGTACTGGTGCATGATATTATGGGATGTATTATGTGTACGCCTGACTAAAGAGATGAGTTTTTAATCTACATTTAAACTGGGAAAGTGTGTCTGAGCCCCGAACACTATCAGGAAGACTATTCCAAAGTTTGGGAGCTAAATAAGAAAATGCTCTACCACCTTTAGTAGACTTAGATATTCTGGGAACTACCAAAAGCCCTGAGTTTTGTGATCTCAGAGAGCGTGAAGGATTGTAACGTGTTAGCAGACTAGTTAGATACATGGGAGCTAAGCCATTAAGAGCCTTGTACGTAAGTAGCAGCAGTTTGTAGTCAATTCTATACTTAACAGGTAGCCAGTGTAGAGATGATAACATTGGGGTTATATGGTCATACTTTCTTGTCCTAGTGAGAACTCTGGCAGCTGCATTTTGGACTAACTGTAACCTATTTATTAAAGATGCAGGACAACCACCTAGTAATGCATTACAATAGTCCAGTCTAGAGGTCATGAACGCATGATTTAGCTTCTCAGCATCAGATACAGACAGGATGTTTCTCAGCTTGGCAATGTTTCTAAGGTGGAAGAAGGCTGTTTTGGTAGTATGAGCGATATGATTTTTAAAAGACAAGTTACTGTCTAGTATAACACCGAGGTCTTTCACTGTCGAGCTACTTGTAATAGTACATCCCTCTAAATGGGAGTTAAGTTGTGAGAGTTTATGTGCACTGGTTTTTGGACCTATGAGTAGTATTTCAGTCTTATCGGACTTTAACAATAGAAAGTTGCAGCTCATACAGTCTTTTATCTCTCTAAGGCACTGAGTTAATTTGGACACTGTGGCTATTCCATCTGGTTTTGATGAGATATATAACTGTGTGTCATCAGCATAACAATGGAAACTAATCCCATGTCTTCTAATAATGTTCCCTAATGGAAGCATGTATATAGAGAAAAGCAGAGGTCCTAGAACTGATCCTTGAGGGACCCCATAATTAACTGGTAGTAAACTGGAGGATTCACCATTTAATTCTACAAAATGGTATCGGTCAGACAGATAGGATCTAAACCAGCTTAAAGCCTGACCATGAATACCTGTGTAATATTGTAAGCGATCTAGAAGAATGTTGTGATCTATAGTGTCGAATGCAGCACTAAGGTCAAGTAGAACTAATAGTGACATACAGTCTTGGTCCGAAGCTAAGAACAAGTCGTTTGTAACTTTAACAAGTGCAGTTTCTGTGCTATGATGAGGCCTGAAACCTGACTGAAACTCTTCAAGGATGTTGCTCTCCTGTAAGAAGGAGCTCAGTTGAACAGACACAACCTTTTCAAGTATTTTAGACATAAACGGGAGGTGTGAGATAGGTCTGTAATTTGATAGTTCATTAGGGTCTAAGTTAGGTTTTTTGATGAGTGGCCTAATAACTGCCAACTTAAAAGACTTCGGGACGTAACCTAAAGATAACGAGGAGTTAATGATATTAAGAAGAGGCTCACCAGCTTTATGTAACACTTCTTTCAGTAATTTAGTTGGGATGGGGTCTAGTGAACATGTTGTTGATTTAGCTGTAGTAATAAGTTTATCTAACTCTTCCTGTCCTGTACTTGTAAAGCTGTGTAAAGCCTTAGGTGAGATTGTGTCACTGGTTGCTCTCATATGTTGGGCGTCACCTATTTTATTCCTGATACTTTCGATTTTATCAGTGAAGAATCTCATAAAGTCCTCACTACTGAAATGTGATGGAATAGTGTGTTCAGATTTCTGATTTTTTGTTAAACTAGCCACTGTGCTAAATAAAAACCTGGGATTGTTCTGGTTATTTTCTATGAGTTTGCTCAGGTGCTCAGCCCTAGCAGCTTTTAGAGCCTGTCTATAGCTGGACATACTGTCCTTATACGCAATTCTAAACACCTCTAATTTAGTTTTTCTCCATTTCCGTTCGAGGTTACGGGTTTCTCTCTTGAGGGTGTGAGTGTGACTATTATACCATGGTGCAAGTGTTTTATCTCTAACCTTCTGTAATCTGACTGGGGCAACAGTGTCTAATGTGCTAGTGAGTATAGCGTCTATGCTGTTAGTCATTACATCTAGGTCGTTTGTGTTTGAGGGTACAGTAAGAAGTCCAGACAGATCAGGCAGGTTGTTTGTGAATCTGTCTTTGGTGGTCGAAATAATGGTTCTACCGAGTCGATAACGTGGTGAGACACAGTTAGTCTGTTCTATAGGTAGTGTGTACATTATAAGGTAATGGTCTGTGATGTCATCACTTTGGGGTATGATATCTATATCAGTGACCTCTATTCTGTGTGATATTATTAAATCTAGTGTGTGGTTACGTCGGTGAGTTGCACTAGTGATGTTTTGTTTGAGCCCAAGTGAGTTTAGTAAGTCAATAAATGTGAGTCCTAAAGCGTCGTTTGTGTCGTTAACATGAATGTTAAAGTCTCCTACAATTAATGCTTTGTCAAAGTTAACTAATAGGTCTGAGAGAAAATCTGTGAATTCTCTAAGAAAAACTGTGTAGGGCCCTGGGGGTCTGGGGGTCTGTACACGGTCGCTAGAGCAAGAGACATCAGGGATTTCTTCGTGTGCACGTGCGATAGTGTAACATTAAGGACGAGCACTTCAAAAGAACTAAATCTATGCTGTGTTCTCTGGGTAACAGTGAGGTAATCACTAAGGATAGTGGCGACACCACCTCCACGACCTCCACCACCTCCACGACCAGTCAGACGAGGCTCGTGCTTATAGATATATCCTGATGGTGTAGACTCGTTTAGACTGATGTATTCATTTGGTTTAATCCACGTTTCGGTGAGGCAGAGTGCAGTAAGGCTATTATCTAAGATCATTTCATTTACAATAAGTGCTTTGGGTGCAAGAGATCTAATGTTCAGAAGTCCAAAATTTAAGAACTGTTTTTGTTTGTTTCTTTGGCATTTTTCTGGTCTAATTACAGTAAGATTATTTCGAGGACTTCTCGTGTATTTACTTTTGGATCTCACTGCTCGGGGAACAGACACAGTTTCTATAGGGTGAGCTATGTGCGCATTTTCTGTGTCAATGTGCTGAGGTGAAGGATGGCTATTAAGATTTAAATTTAAAGAGTAGTTTACCAGTCAGAAGGTGTTCAGCGCCCTGGAGATGTGGTCCGAGAGGATCTCCGCTCCAACTCTGCTGGGGTGCAGGCCGTCAGCACGGAATAGCCTAGGACGCTCCCAGAAAACATTCCAATTATCGATAAAGAGTAGTTTCTGAGCCTGACACCATGACTGTAACCATTCATTTAAAGCGAAAAGTCTACTGAACCTTTCAATTCCTCGCTGGTAAGTTGGAAGTGGTCCAGACACGATGATCCTCGTCGTGGGTGATGTGCTGCGAACCGTCTCCACCAGGGTGTTGAAGTCCCTCTTCAGGATCTCTGACTGCCTCAGGCTGGTGTCATTCGAGCCGACATGAAGAACCACAGCTCTGGTGTTTCTGCTCACGACTCTAGGTACCTGTGCAGAGACATCAAGAACACGAGCACCAGGTAAGCAGTGAGTGCGAGCCTTACCTTTAGCCACCGTAGCACGGACGTGGCGGACGATGGAGTCTCCGATGATCACGTTGTCGCAGTCCGCCTTGCGAAGGGGGGCGAAGCGGTTCCGGGTGGGGATCTCGAAGACCGGCGGTGGTGGAGGGGGAGAGGTCCTAGGCCGGGGACCGGCACGCGTCCTCCGCTGCTGCACCCAGGGCCTGCGGTGTCCTGGCGCCGGAGTGAACAGCTCCTGGGCAGGCCACTTCATCGGTGTGTTGGGCCTGGACAGAGAAACACGCGGGGTAGAGGTGGCGGGAGTGGTAGTTACATCCTGGGAGTTTACCTGAGACAGGTGAGCGACCGACCAGGGAGCTTCCAGCGCGGCTTTCCGCTCCCGCAGCTCGGCCTGCTTCACCTGTAGTTCGCGGATCTGCTTCTCCACAGCAACCAGCTGGAGTTCTACCAAGTGCAGCTCCAATTCGTCCTCACCTGCACTCAAAGGCAGAGACGTAACCGGCATGGTGTTACAGAGCAAGTACAACAGATTGTAGTAGCGGTAGCCGAGCTAATGGGCTACTTGTGCTAGCCGGCTAGATGCGGACTATTTAACCTGTTTATTTATTTATTGTAAATCACTTGATTCTAAAAGATGAGAAAGGACATGGAGGAGAGCAGGGTGGGAGCGAGCCACTGGACTGAGCAGGTCAACTCCCTGCCTCTCACTCCAGTCTGTGAAATGAAAATGTGGAAGATGCGAGAGCTTGTACTAGCCGTAGCCGAGCTAACAAGCTAGTTATGCTAGCTGGCTAAAAGCTGACGCTGCGGGACAAGTAAATACTTTGTCAAGAATTAAAGTGTAGACTCAAGATAACTCGGAATTGAATAAAAAATACTCAGCCAGGCATATAAATTGACATAGAAATGTTTGTTAGATTAAATAAATAAACTTAGCTTTACACTAGCTCTACTTCACACTAACTCAGGTTTACGCTAGCTCTACTTCACACTAACTTAGCTTTACACTAGCTCTACTTCACACAAACTTAGCTTTATGCTAGCTCTACTTCACACTAACTTAGCTTTACACTAGCTCTACTTCACACTAACTTAGCTTTACACTAGCTCTACTTCACACTAACTTAGCTTTACGCTAGCTCTACTTCACACTAACTTAGCTTTACACTAGCTCTACTTCACACTAACTAAGCTTTACACTAGCTCTACTTCACACTAACCTAGCTTTATGCTAGCTCTACTTCACACAAACTTAGCTTTACGCTAGCTCTACTTCACACTAACTTAGCTTTACACTAGCTCTACTTCACACTAACTAAGCTTTACGCTAGCTCTACTTCACACTAACTTAGCTTTATGCTAGCTAGGTGTTGGAGTTTGAAGCCATCCTGCTGCACCGTGGAGGAGAACTTGTGGATTCTCTCTCCGGCCTTTTCAAAGATACAGCATCACTTCCACTCCATATCCTCGTGGACTCTGATTGGTGGTCAGGTGCTGATTAATTCTCTCTAACAGCAGCTCTGAGAGTAGTGCAGTTTTAAATTAATGTGCTTGATCTAATTCGTTATCATTTACATAGCAACAGCTTATTCACACTGATATATTTCCCTTACAAGCCTTTCGTTGTTCTCGCTCGCAAAGAGGTGTAAACTCTGCTGTCCCGAAGACGTGAAAATACCTCCGACACAGAGCTGACACTGGAGACTCCTTCACCACACACACACACACACACACACACACACACACACACACACACACACACACATTTCTCCTTACAGAAAGATTTCTGCATATAGATTTCTGCTGTCTCACATGTATATAATCCGTTTCTGTGGAGTGTGTGCTGTACACGTCCCTGTGAAGGAGCTGCTGCATTTAAATAAACCTGTTAGAGAGAATTAACCAACACCTTCTGTCCAGATCTCAGCACTGAAATTAATTGAATGTGGACTTTAACTCACATAACCACATGTGTGTGTGTGTGTGTGTGTGTGTGTGTGTGTGTGTGTGTGTGAAGTCAAGAAGCTTTTATTGTCATTTCAACCATATATAGCTGACACAGTACACAGTGAACTGAGACGTTTTTCTAGGTCCATGGAGCTACATAGAACAGCAGATAAGTAATTAAAGTGACGAAAGTGACATGTAAGTGACGGCTAAGTACGGTGACCCAGACTCAGAATTTGTTCTCTGCATTTAACCCATCCAAAGTGCCCACACACAGCAGTGAACACACACACACCATGAACACACACACACACACCGTGAGGACACACCCGGAGCAGTGGGCAGCCATTTATGCTGCGGCACTCTGGAAGCAGTTGGGGGGGTTCGGTGCCTTGCTCAAGGGCACCTCAGTCGTGGTATTGCCGGCTTGAGACTCGAACCCACAACCTTAGGGTTAGGAGTCAGACTCTCTAACCATTAGGCCATGACTTCTAGTGCTTTATAGATAAATAGAGAAATCTGAACACAGAAGGTTCTTGCAAACAAATTTATACTTATGTAATAGCAACAGTTGGATTAGGTATTGAAACCTGGTATACAAAACAGCAGTTGAGAGAATGTGCAAGTATGTGTGTTTGTGTGTTTGTGTGTGTGCTTGTGTGTGTGTGTGTGTGTGTGTGTGTGTGTGTGTGTGTGTGTGTGTGTGTGTGTGTGTATGTGTGTGTTCTGTACAGTTCAGTTCTGGATGTTGAGGAGTCTGATGGCTTGCGGGAAGAAACTGTTACACAATCTGGTTGTGAGGCCCGAATGCTATGGTACTTTTATCCAGATGGGACGAAGGTGAAGAGTGTGTGAGGGGTGTATGTGGGTGTGAGTGTGAGCTGAACCGGAGCTGTAGTGTCATCATCTCCATCGTCCTTTCTGCTGTCTGATGTTCCTCTGAATGTCTTTGTCTTCATCTCAAAACAAACTCCAGACAGTAAAGTGAGATAAATCTCCTGCTGAAAGAGAGAGAGAGAGAGAGTCAGGATCCACATCATGGACAGCTTTTATTTACACTCAGATGCTTTCAAGGAAGTTTTGAAATCAGTTTATTTTTAATTTATTATTAGATAACAAATTATTAAATAAATAATACAATTATCCCATTTATCTAGGCAACCAATGAATACATTTTCTCAATTAAAATGTATTTATGTATTATTTAAATAATTTTATTAAAGTATTACAATTCATGTCATTTATTATTATTATTATTATTATTATTATTATTATTATTATTATTATTATTATTATTATTAATGTAAAGGTTTATTTTGAAGTACACTTGAGAACATTTCACTTTCTTCACAAACCTCTCTCTCTCTCTCTCTCTCTCTCTCTCTCTCTCTCTCTCTCTCTCTCTCTCTCTCTCTTTTATTCACTCCTGTTCTAATTAAGCTCTATTTTCTGACACAGCAGGTAAAAGCAGAAAGATAATTTGGTCACAGTGATGACTAAATGTCCCAATCTGGGGGTGAAGGAACCACAGCGCTAAAGGTCACTCAGCATTCCGCATGCTGCTCATCTAATTAACGCTGGCGGCCGTCGGAAAGCCCGACGTTAATGCGGCTTCAGAAATAGCGGTTTTAACAGAACGCCTTGTATTTTCTCCTCTTCTTCTCATAATGAAGCCCTTTGTGTTATTTTTTTCTTTCTTCTTTTCTTTTTTAAATGGTGTTTCAGATAACGGCTGGTCGGGAGCACGCTACATTCTGTCAAAGTCCCTCTCCACATTTTTCTCCACATATCTCTCCATGTTCATCTCCATGTTTCTATCCGTGTTCATCTCCATGTCTCCTCTACATTTCCTCTCCATGTTCCTGTCCCCGTTTCTTTCTATGTTCTCTGTGAAGAACACATCAGTGTATGAATATCTCCTACTGTCCAAAAACCACCTTCAGTAGGAGATATTCACATACTGATGATTTCATGATGATTCAGATTTAAGTGAGTGACAGAGGGAATATTTAACAAATAAATGGTCAGTAAATGGTTTAATGTGTAATTTATGTCTGTTCTACAAGAAAAACTGACAAATTATAACCAGGTTGAGAAAAAAAAATTAATGAAAGTATTTATTTCCATAACCAGGTATCTCTTTTTGTGTGTATGAGCTGGGGGCGGGGCTACATACGAGCTCATTGGATTGAACCAATGATTTGTAATATGCAGATTATTGAAGATGGAGATTTAACCATAAACATTTAGACTTTGGAGACATGCTAATGTAGCTAACTAATTTACCCTGGAGTTAAAACATGGTTTAAATGCTGAATGGAAATAGTGTTTTTTTTTTTTTTCAAAGTGATGAGATTGTTATAACAGTACGTATTATCCCTCTTCCTCGTCCTCCTTCTCATCTCCCCCCACCACTTCCTCCACCTCCTTCTCCTCTCCCCCCACCTCCTTCTCTGGCTCCTTTTCTTCCTCCTTCTCCACCACCTCCTCTCCTCCACATCTTCCTTCCTTCCACAACTTCTTCCTCCTTTACCTCCTCCTCCTCCTCCTCCTCCTTCAGCGTGTCTCTAATGTGATATTAATCCATAAAAGTGTCATTAGCCCTGCCATTAGCTGCTCTCTACCTGATGCTAATCAGGCTAGCAGGTGTCTTCCTGCGTCTCCTTCATATCAGACAGGAGACAGAATTATTGATCAGTTGTGATTGATCAAGGCAGAGATGATACAGCAGCATTTCCTGATTTATTCCTCTTCTAATCTGTAGTGTCAGGACGCTGTTTCCTCACCAACGCTCTTCTTTCATCAGCGCTAACCACACAAATGCTAAATCAGCACTTTTCCACTGTGTGTGTGTGTAATGATTTATAATCCCTCTGTGTTTATAATGATTTATAATCCCACTCAGTGTTTATAATGATTTATAATCCCACTCTCAGTGTTTATAATGATTTATAATCCCACTCTCAGTGTTTATAATGATTTATAATCACACTCTCTGTGTGTTTATAATGATTTATAATCCCACTCAGTGTTAATAATGATTTATAATCCCATTCTCAGTGTTTATAATGATTTATAATCCCACTCAGTGTTTAGAATGATTTATAATCCCTCTCTCAGTGTTTATAGTGATTTATAATCCCACTCTCAGTGTTTATAATGATTTATAATCCCACTCTCAGTGTTTATAATGATTTATAATCCCTCTCTGTGTTTATAAGAATTTATAATCCTGATTATTTATAATCCCACTCTCAGTGTTTATTATGATTTATAATCCCACACTCAGTGATTATAACAATTTAGAATCTCACTCTCAGTGTTTATAATGATTTATAATCCCACTCTCTGGTGTCACTCTCTCATTACTTTGCACATTTTCATCCAGTATTAATATATTTCTATAAAGCTGAAACAGTCAGCTGTTGTGTTCAAACTTTACACACTCGTAAATTATTGATGTTTTTCTGAAGTCTCCTGATCTCTCAGTGACGTACATAGAGCCTCAACTTGTGTACCTGCAGACTGATGAAATCTGAGACACACACACACACATACACATACACACACACACACACACACACACACACACACACACACACACACACACATACACACACACATACACACACACACACACACACACACACATTCAAACAGGTGAGAGAATTTTTAAACTAAATTTAGAATTTTTAAATAAAATGTATTATTATTATTATTATTATTATTATTATTATTATTAAATAAAATGTATTATTATTATTAAACTCAGATTTAATTAAATCAGTAGAAATTGTGCTCTGCTGTTATAGTCTTATCATGAACAGGGATTCGTAAGAACATCCAGCGTCCCCTTTTTAACGCTAACTGTTAGTTTCATTACGATTCCTAAACAATCAATTTAAAACTCAACTATGTTGTTATATGTAGCATCTGAAGACTGTCCCTTTGTCTACTGAAATGAATGAGACGGATTTACATGACTTGTTACATAACAAGGCTGTCTTGTCTTCTAACAAATCGGAAAACCCACTGAACACAGAACAGGTGAACACGTCAGGAGAACAAACCAACAAAAGTAGATGTGTTCAAATCCCAAACAATGGAACATGACCAAACCAAAGGCATAATGACAACAAAGGTACAAGGAGAACACTGATATTGTGAGATGTTTGACCTGTATATTGTTGTTCTTGTTTTTTTTTTAACTAAACCACACACACACACACACACACACACACACACACACACACACACACACACACACACACACACACACATTACTAGTGAGGAAGAAGATCAGTTCCTTGTGTGTGGTTTGGTTTCAATATGATGTGTGTGCTTTAACTCTGTGGTTTTTAAACTGTAATCTGTTTAATTCACCTTTAAAAGCTGCTTTTCTCTGAAGGTGCTTTACTCTGCTGCTCTCACTGAAAGGTCTCCTGCACGACTAATCATGTTTAAACAGCAGTGAAAGCAAGCTGTCCAAAGCCACTTTAATAATTATGTTGATTCACCTGAAAAGAAGAGCTTTGCATAATCTCTTAAAAAAAAAAAAAAAACATACATTACTTATCACACCACAGATCAATCACTCATTGCACCACAGATCACTGACTCATCGCACCAAAGAGTGATGAACACATCCCAGAATGCACTGTGCTGTAGTACAATGTCCTGAGCTAACGTTACACTTTGGTCTTGTGCTCATAACCTTCATGATCTCCATCACTCACACCCTGCTGCTTCCTCTTCTGGATTTCTTCATTTTAACAGCCAACCTCAGACATGCTAACATGCTAACAGCTGACATCCTTCTTCATGAGGATTCTGAAACTCTCACAGGAAGCTGTGTAAGATCTGTACCAGGTGTTCCTCATGTTCCTCCAGTGACCTTTGACATTTCAGGTATTGTTATCAGGCTTTGAGAACCTCAGTGCAGTTTCCTGTAAACACGACTACTGCATCAGCAACACACACCTCCAGAGACTCTCTTAGTTTCTGCGCACAGTTTCTGTGTGTGTGTGTGTGTGTGTGTGTGTGTGTGTGTGTGTCTCCTGTAGAGAGAGATGGATTATGACACCATTACACTAGCAGACACCCTAAGAAATAAACGCACACTAACACACATTAAAATATTACACCAACACACAAATGCAACATGACACACACAGTAACACACAGTAACACACACTAAGGCAACATTACACTAACACAGTAACACACACTAAGGCAACATTACACTAACACAGTAACACACACTAAGGCAACATTACACTAACACAGTAACACACAGTAACAAACACTAAGGCAACATTACACTCACACAGTAACACACACTAAGGCAACATTACACTAACACAGTAACACACAGTAACACACACTAAGGCAACATTACACTCACACAGTAACACACACTAAGGCAACATTACACTAACACAGTAACACACAGTAACACACACTAAGGCAACATTACACTCACACAGTAACACACACTAAGGCAACATTACACTAACACAGTAACACACAGTAACACACACTAAGGCAACATTACACTCACACAGTAACACACACTAAGGCAACATTACACTCACACAGTAACACACACTAAGGCAACATTACACTAACACAGTAACACACAGTAACACACAGTAACACACAGTAACACACACTAAGACAGCATTACACTAACACAGTAACACACAGTAACACACACTAAGACAGCATTACACTAACACAGTAACACACAGTAACACACAGTAACACACACCAAGACAGCATTACACTAACACAGTAACACACAGTAACACACAGTAACACACACTAAGACAGCATTACACTAACACAGTAACACACAGTAACACACACTAAGACAACATTACACTCACACAGTAACACACACTAAGACAACATTACACTCACACAGTAACACACACTAAGACAACATTACACTCACACAGTAACACACACTAAGACAACATTACACTCACACAGTAACACAAACTGACAAACACTAAGACAACGTTACACTCATACAGTAACACACTGTAACACACACTAAGACAACATTACACTAACACAGTAACACACAGTAACACACACTAAGACAGCATTACACTAACACAGTAACACACAGTAACACACACTAAGACAACATTACACTAACACAGTAACACAAACTGACAAACACTAAGACAACGTTACACTCATACAGTAACACACTGTAACACACACTAAGACTACATTACACTCACACAGTAACACACACTGACACACACTAAGACAACGTTACACTCATACAGTAACACACTGTAACACACACTAAGACAACATTACACTAACACAGTAACACACTGTAACACACACTAAGACAACATTACACTCACACAGTAACACACTGTAACACACACTAAGACAACGTTACACTCAGACAGTAACACACACTATGACAACATTACACTAACACAGTAACACACACTAATACAACATTACTCTCAGACAGTAACACACACTAAGACAATGTTACACTCAGACAGTAACACACACTAAGACAATGTTACACTCAGACAGTAACACACAGTAACACACACTAAGACAATGTTACACTCAGACAGTAACACACACTAAGACATGACACACACACAGTAACACACAATAAGACAACGTTACACTCAGACAGTAACACACACTAAGACATTGTTACACTCAGACAGTAACACACTAAGACAACGTTACACTCAGACAGTAACACACACTAAGACAACGTTACACTCAGACAGTAACACACACTAAGACAACGTTACACTCAGACAGTAACACACACTAAGACAACGTTACACTCAGACAGTAACACACTAAGACAACGTTACACTCAGACAGTAACACACACTAAGACAACGTTACACTCAGACAGTAACACACACTAAGGCAACATTACACTCACACAGTAACACACACTAAGACAACATGACACACACAGTAGCACACAGTAACACACAGTAAGACAACATTACACTCAGACAGTAACACACACTAAGACAACGTTACACTCAGACAGTAACACACACTAAGACAACGTTACACTCAGACAGTAACACACTAAGACAACGTTACACTCAGACAGTAACACACACTAAGACAACGTTACACTCAGACAGTAACACACACTAAGACAACGTTACACTCAGACAGTAACACACACTAAGACAACGTTACACTCAGACAGTAACACACACTAAGACAACGTTACACTCAGACAGTAACACACACTAAGACAACGTTACACTCAGACAGTAACACACACTAAGACAACGTTACACTCAGACAGTAACACACTAAGACAACGTTACACTCAGACAGTAACACACACTAAGACAATGTTACACTCAGACAGTAATACACACTAAGACAACGTTACACTCAGACAGTAACACACACTAAGACAACATGATACACACAGTAGCACACAGTAACACACAAAGACAACATTACACTAACACAGTAGCACACAGTAACACACACTAAGACAAAATTACACTAACACAGTAACACACACTAAGACAACGTTACACTCATGCAGTAACACAAAGTAACACACACTAAGGCAACATTACACTCACACAGTAACACACAGTAACACACTAACACACACTAAGACAACATTACACTCACACAGTAACACACAGTCACACTAACACACACTAAGGCAACATTACACTCACACAGTAACAAACAGTAACACACTAACACACACTAAGACAACATTACACTCACACAGTAACACACAGTCACACTAACACACACTAAGGCAACATTACACTCACACAGTAACAAACAGTAACACACTAACACACACTAAGACAACATTACACTCACACAGTAACACACAGTAACACACTAACACACACTAAGACAACATTACACTCACACAGTAACACACTAAAACACACTAAGACAACATTACACTCACACAGTAACACACAGTAACACACTAACACACACTAAGACAACATTACACTCACACAGTAACACACAGTAACACACTAAAACACACTAAGACAACATTACACTCATACAGTAACACACAGTAACACACTAACACACACTAAGACAACATTACACTCAGACAGTAACACACAGTAACACACACTAAGACAACGTTACAATCAGACAGTAACACACACTAAGACAACATTACACTAACACAGTAACACACACTAAGACAACG
>NC_062523.1:1298687-1306187 GCF_022655615.1 Tachysurus fulvidraco | reverse complement strand
GGAGATGAGAGGGTTAAGGGCCTTACACAGGGGCCCAACAGTGTCAGATGGGACGTGTTGGGGCTCGTACCTTCTTTGTCAGATCACCAGCCAAAAGCACAACTGATCTAAAATGGTGACATCCAATGCCATATTATCCTTAGATGATTCATGAGCACAGAGGAGGCCGACGTCCCTCAGGACAGATCGTACCTGCCAGCTTTATTGCAGATCTTCAGATTCCTGAGATCAGTTTAATGTCTGTCATGGAGTTTATGGTTTCATGTAAGTGTTTTGGTTGTGAATGTGAGAGACTGTGTGATGCCCTGTGATAGACTGACATCCCATCCAGTGTATATCTGCCTCACTCACTGTACAGAGGTCCTGGGACTCACTCCTGATCCTCCACCACCCTGATCAGGATGAGGAGCTTACTGTAGATCAGTGATGAGAACAGTCATGGTTTGGATTTAAATACTTCTCAACATAAGGATTTATTACTAATTTTCCGGTCCTCTGCGTTGCCTGATACCGGGGTCCAGGAGAGGGGATGCCAAAAGCGGTGCTTAAGGAAACGAAAGCGCGGTAAGCGACGGGTGTCCGTGCTATAGGCTAAAAACAAACCCTAGCCGGCCGGCTCTCCTGTCCATTCTACTTTCTAATCTTTGCTCCCTGGACAATAAACTGGACTACACAGTTCAGAAACTGTGGCTTATCGACAGAGTTTCGGACGCTGCCATTCAGCTAGATAGGCTAACCTCGTTTAGAGCTGACAGGAAAGCAGCTCTGTGCAGTAAGGCTTGTGGTAGTGGTGGTGGTGTGTGTGTGTGTGTGTGTGTGTGTGTGTGTGTGTGTGTGTGTGTGTGTGTGTTTACATCAACACTGAGACTCATGGCTGGTTGTGTTTACTTCCTAGTTATTGTGTATACAAACTCATGCAGAGTCTTCATTGTTACTGTGGCACTCACTCATGAGTAATTAGAACTGACTGAACTTTTTCTCTTTCTTCTCAGTTAGACAGGTGACTGTACAGCGTAGGGGGGAGTGGGGTTTTACTTATGTGGATCTCCAGGCAAGGGAAATTTAGACAGAAGTAAAACGAAGACATCAACTGTTAATTTGGGATGTTGCCAGATTCTTGAAAATATGACCTCAGAAAAAAAAGTGTTCATGTGACTCAACTTACCCCAGGCTAGGGGTAAGTTGATCCCAGTCAGTGGGTAAATTGAGCCATTTGGGGGTAAATTGACCATCCTATTTTATGCAAGTTTAATACAAAAAAAAAACTTTTAAAAAAGTTATTTAACAATACACTTACCTTTCCAAACAATGTCATTTATTAAAGCTACCTCAAACAACACAAAACAAACCAGTTAAAGTTGAAGTCCAACCTTTCAAGGTTTAGGAAGCTTCTTCAGCACATCATTCAGTGGGACAGATCCTACATAGAGGTGGAGGTTGAAGCCATGGGTTGATCTTCTACAGAAGTAGACAGCACATCAGGGTTTGGTCTGTCTGACACCATGGATGGTTCAAACTCTATATATCTCTGTTGTAAGGAAAATCCCTGTGGACCTGAATCCAGAACAGATATTCCATGGTGTCATTGCTGACATGAAAGCCTTGTTCACACATACAGGGATGTGATACAGTATATGCTGGCTGTAATTGGTCTTGAATGGACCATAGACACTCTTGTCCAGAAGCTGCAGGCGATGAGATGTGTGGGGTGGAATTGTGAGCATAACAATCCCCTTTCTCTTTGCTTAAATCAAGTAGTAGCACTATGAGATGGTCAGAAGAGCACTTGGTATGGTGAACCAGATGTTCAAAGAACTCTGCAAAGGTGTCTTCATTGATCCAACCACTGGTTCAATTTACCCCATATCATCTGGCTCACTTTGCCCCATAGACACCATTTTGGTAAAAATGGCCTAGCTTAGCAATTCAGGCTAACTTTTAGCTTGATAATTCACATGGTTTTATATGTTGACAAATCACCTAAATGCACCATACACAACTTTAAACCTAGATAAATTTGCTTTGGCACAACAGCGAGTGTACCTGAAATGCAGAAAATCAACTTTAAAAAGCAAATAAGTGTTTTTGTGAAAAAAACAACTTATCTCTTGTCCCATGTGCTTCTCCTCTTCACAAAAAATTACAAATGATGGAGTCCTTCAGAATGTATGGTCACATTTCACCAAATTTGCATAGTTGCCCAGAAACAAGGGTTGGGTCAACTTACCCACTGGGTCATCTTACCCCACTCTCCCCTAATGCTCTAAACCAGCTGATTAACACAAACACACCGGACGTCGATGTGGATAAACAGATTTACACACTCTGAGCTCCACTGGCATCATTTCCTGGTTAGCACAAGTGTGTTGCTTATTTGGTTTGATGTGAACCAGTTTGTTCTTAATCAGAATTGAAAACATCTGCCCAGATGTACGATTTCAAAGCAAATCCAATCAAATCTACCTGCTGGGATTCCGTAAGTAGTCCTTAAGTGCTCCTGGTGTGTGTAATGAGGGGATGAGGCAGTGGAACAGCCCTGGGTAAGGTAGTGAAGTGCCAAGCGTTAAAGCTGATAGACAGCCTTGTAGAAATGGAATGGATTGAAAATGGACTCACTCACTCACTCACTCACTCACTCACTCACTCACTCACTCACTCACTCACTCACTCACTCACTCACTCACTCACTCACTCACTCACTCACTCACTCACTCACTCACTCACTCACTCACTCACTCACTCACTCACTCACTCACTCACTCACTCACTCACTCACTCATTCAACAATTACAGACAGATGGGGGGGCACGGTGACTTAGTGGTTAGCACGTTCGCCTCACACCTCGAGGGTCGGAGGTTCGATTCCCGCCTCCGCCTTTTGTGTGTGGAGTTTGCATGTTCTCCCCGTGCCTCGGGGGTTTCCTCCCTCGGTCCAAAGACATGCATGGTAGGTTGATGGGCATCTCTGGAAAATTGTCCAGATCATCTGAACATTTTATGCTGCAGAACAACAGCATGCTAAAGGTAGTGTGTCCGAATCCTCAGTGTTTGATGAATAATAGCCAAGAAATATAAAGATGACCTGCAGCTTCCTTCAACAATCTGCAGAATGGAACCAAAGTGCACTGCACTAGTACAATAGCAATAGTACACAACTGAATCAAGTGCACTAGGTACAGAATTAAAATTAACCCTAGGTCTTCAATTCAATTCAACTCAAGTTTATTTGTATAGTGCTTTTTACAATAGACATTGTCTCAAAGCAGCTTTACAGAACATAAACACAGAGCAGAAGGTTAGAGCTTTGATAATATGAAGATTAATAAAATACAAAATCCCAGATTAATATTTTATATATATATATATATATATATGTGTGTGTGTGTATGTATTTATCCCCAGTGAACAAGTCTGAGGTGACTCAGGTGACTGTGGGGAGGAAAAACTCCCTTAGATGGTAAAGGAAGGAACCTTGAGAGGAACCAGACTCAAAGGGAACCTCATCCTCATCTGGGTGACACTGGGGGTGTGATATATATATATATATATATATATATATATACTGTAATGGCTTCCTTTTGAATTTGACCATTTCCTGTGGGAAAGTAAAGGTGACGCTACTCCATAGTTGAAGTGAGGATGATTTATTCAAAAAAATCGATTCCACATGAAAAGATACATCCAAGTCCACCTTGTGCATGTAGGTCAAAAAACGGTCTCCCTTCCCACTTCCCCTTGCCACATCACTTCCTGTCAAATATAGCTACCTACAGGAAGTGCCAAGGTAGGTGCAACACTCCCCATTCACCACAGGGGGAGCACAAAACCCCATAAGCAAGTGAACATGAACATTGACATAGTAAACATTAAATTTACAATATTAAATACATATTTGGACTTTTTGGCTCCTACATATACAGTCTGATAAATGTTGTAGTGATGTAAAAGACCACATGGAGTTCACATCTCCTCTTTAGTGTCACAGAGTCTAACTGGAGCTGGTAGATCTCTAGATGTCTCAGGATCCTCTGAGTCACCCTCATCTCAGTGGAGGTCCAAAACCTTCATCGCACGGAAGACGATCGGGGGTGGTACAGTTTCTGGATGGCTCGGGATGGGTAGAAAGAGAGAAGCAGTGGGGAGGGATTAACATATCTGCTGTTCATAATATTAGCAAACAGTAGATAATAACGTGCATTTGGTCTGATGTAATAGAGCACAATATTATGGGATGTATTATGTGTACGTCTGACTAAAGAGATGAGCTTTTAAACTACATTTAAACTGGGAAAGTGTGTCTGAGCCCCGAACACTATCAGGAAGACTATTCCAAAGTTTGGGAGCTAAATAAGAAAACGCTCTACCACCTTTAGTAGACTTAGATATTCTGGGAACTAGCAGAAGTCCTGAGATTTGTGATCTCAGAGAGCGTGAAGGATTGTAACGTGTTAGAAGACTAGTTAGATAAGAAGACTAGTTAGATAAGAAGACTAGTTAGATAAGAAGACTAGTTAGATAAGAAGACTAGTTAGATAGATACTGAATTAAGTGCATTAAGTTACTCAATTGAACGCTGAAGATCTGACATGAAACTCTGAAATGATTCACAATCACTAGTAATGCATAATGCACATTTACAGAGAATTGGTTATAAAAACCATGAATGCAGTCTTTAAGTGTGTGTGTGTGTGTGTGTGTGTGTGTGTGTGTGTGTGTGTGTGTATGTTTCAAGGTATTGATTAATATAAGATTTTAGCCTCACACCCAATCTATAATAGATGGAATAGCCGGGTTAGACAGTTACTGTAGGTTAGACAGTAAGGTTAGACAGTTACTGTAGGTTAGACAGTTAGGTTAGACAGTTAGGTTAGACAGTTACTGTAGGTTAGACAGTTAGGTTAGACAGTAAGGTTAGACAGTAAGGTTAGACAGTTAGGTTAGACAGTTAGGTTAGACAGTTAGGTTAGACAGTAAGGTTAGACAGTTAGGTTAGACAGTTAGGTTAGACAGTTACTGTAGGTTAGACAGTTAGGTTAGACAGTAAAGTTAGACAGTTAGGTTAGACAGTTACTGTAGGTTAGACAGTTAGGTTAGACAGTAAAGTTAGACAGTTACTGTAGGTTAGACAGTTAGGTTAGACAGTTAGGTTAGACAGTTAGGTTAGACAGTTACTGTAGGTTAGACAGTTAGGTTAGACAGTAAGGTTAGACAGTTAGGTTAGACAGTTAGGTTAGACAGTTACTGTAGGTTAGACAGTTAGGTTAGACAGTAAGGTTAGACAGTTACTGTAGTTTAGACAGTTAGGTTAGACAGTTACTGTAGGTTAGACAGTTAGGTTAGACAGTAAAGTTAGACAGTTACTGTAGGTTAGACAGTTAGGTTAGACAGTTACTGTAGGTTAGACAGTAAGGTTAGACAGTTAGGTTAGACAGTTACTGTAGGTTAGACAGTTAGGTTAGACAGTTACTGTAGGTTAGACAGTTAGGTTAGACAGTTAGGTTAGACAGTTAGGTTAGACAGTTGCTGTAGGTTAGACAGTTAGGTTAGACAGTAACTGTAGGTTAGACAGTTACTGTAGGTTAGACAGTTAGGTTAGACAGTAAGGTTAGACAGTAAGGTTAGACAGTAAGGTTAGACAGTTACTGTAGGTTAGACAGTTAGGTTAGACAGTTAGGTTAGACAGTTACTGTAGGTTAGACAGTTAGGTTAGACAGTAAAGTTAGACAGTTACTGTAGGTTAGACAGTTAGGTTAGACAGTTACTGTAGGTTAGACAGTTAGGTTAGACAGTTAGGTTAGACAGTTAGGTTAGACAGTTACTGTAGGTTAGACAGTTAGGTTAGACAGTAACTGTAGGTTAGACAGTTAGGTTAGACAGTTAGGTTAGACAGTTACTGTAGGTTAGACAGTAAGGTTAGACAGTTAGGTTAGACAGTTACTGTAGGTTAGACAGTTAGGTTAGACAGTTACTGTAGGTTAGACAGTTAGGTTAGACAGTTAGGTTAGACAGTTAGGTTAGACAGTTACTGTAGGTTAGACAGTTAGGTTAGACAGTAACTAGGTTAGACAGTTAGGTTAGACAGTAAGGTTAGACAGTAAGGTTAGACAGTTACTGTAGGTTAGACAGTTAGGTTAGACAGTTAGGTTAGACAGTTAGGTTGAACAGTTACTGTAGGTTAGACAGTTAGGTGAGATAGTAAGGTTAGACAGTTAGGTTGAACAGTTACTGTAGGTTAGACAGTTAGGTGAGATAGTAAGGTTAGACAGTTACTGTAGGTTAGACAGTTAGGTTAGACAGTAAGGTTAGACAGTAAGGTTAGACAGTTAGGTTAGACAGTTACTGTAGGTTAGACAGTTAGGTTAGACAGTAAGGTTAGACAGTTACTGTAGGTTAGACAGTTAGGTTAGACAGTAAAGTTAGACAGTTACTGTAGGTTAGACAGTTAGGTTAGACAGTTAGGTTAGACAGTTACTGTAGGTTAGACAGTTAGGTTAGACAGTAAAGTTAGACAGTTACCGTAGGTTAGACAGTTAGGTTAGACAGTTAGGTTAGACAGTTAGGTTAGACAGTTACTGTAGGTTAGACAGTTAGGTTGGACAGTAAGGTTAGACAGTAAGGTTAGACAGTTAGGTTAGACAGTTAGGTTAGACAGTTACTGTAGGTTAGACAGTTAGGTTAGACAGTAAGGTTAGACAGTTACTGTAGTTTAGACAGTTAGGTTAGACAGTTACTGTAGGTTAGACAGTTAGGTTAGACAGTAAAGTTAGACAGTTACTGTAGGTTAGACAGTTAGGTTAGACAGTTAGGTTAGACAGTTAGGTTAGACAGTTACTGTAGGTTAGACAGTTAGGTTGGACAGTAAGGTTAGACAGTAAGGTTAGACAGTTAGGTTAGACAGTTAGGTTAGACAGTTACTGTAGGTTAGACAGTTAGGTTAGACAGTAAGGTTAGACAGTTACTGTAGTTTAGACAGTTAGGTTAGACAGTTACTGTAGGTTAGACAGTTAGGTTAGACAGTAAAGTTAGACAGTTACTGTAGGTTAGACAGTTAGGTTAGACAGTTACTGTAGGTTAGACAGTAAGGTTAGACAGTTAGGTTAGACAGTTAGGTTAGACAGTAAGGTTAGACAGTTACTGTAGGTTAGACAGTTAGGTTAGACAGTAAGGTTAGACAGTTGGGTTAGACAGTAAGGTTAGACAGTTAGGTTAGACAGTAAGGTTAGACAGTTAGGTTAGACAGTAAGGTTAGACAGTTAGGTTAGACAGTTAGGTTAGACAGTTAGGTTAGACAGTTACTGTAGGTTAGACAGTTAGGTGAGATAGTTAGGTTAGACAGTTACTGTAGGTTAGACAGTTAGGTTAGACAGTAAAGTTAGACAGTTACTGTAGGTTAGACAGTTAGGTTAGACAGTTAGGTTAGACAGTTACTGTAGGTTAGACAGTTAGGTTAGACAGTAAAGTTAGACAGTTACTGTAGGTTAGACAGTTAGGTTAGACAGT